>NC_056444.1:70565232-70655232 GCF_018296145.1 Oncorhynchus tshawytscha | reverse complement strand
TAGAGGGAGTGGTAGAGGGAGTGGCAGAGGGAGTGGCAGAGGGAGTGGCAGAGGGAGTGGCAGAGGGAGTGGCAGAGGGAGTGGCAGAGGGAGTGGTAGAGGGAGTGGTAGAGGGAGTGGCAGAGGGAGTGGCAGAGGGAGTGGTAGAGGGAGGGCAGAGGGAGTGGCAGAGGGAGTGGCAGAGGGAGTGGCAGAGGGAGTGGTAGAGGGAGTGGTAGAGGGAGTGGTAGAGGGAGTGGCAGAGGGAGTGGCAGAGGGAGTGGCAGAGGGAGTGGTAGAGGGAGTGGTAGAGGGAGTGGCAGAGGGAGTGGTAGAGGGAGTGGTAGAGGGAGTGGCAGAGGGAGTGGTAGAGGGAGTGGTAGAGGGAGTGGTAGAGGGAGTGGTAGAGGGAGTGGCAGAGGGAGTGGCAGAGGGAGTGGTAGAGGGAGTGGCAGAGGGAGTGGTAGAGGGAGTGGTAGAGGGAGTGGTAGAGGGAGTGGTAGAGGGAGATGCCGTGTGCTTCGCTGTTTGCCTGATCTTTTTTTCTGTTTTCAGTTTTCTTGAAGATCACTGCGCGACCCACAGCGTTGTTGTTCAGCAGCAGATGATGCTCTGTCAGCCACTGACTTGTCATTCCCACTCGCCATCACTTCTCCACAAGTTCTGACTGAGCTCAATCGTCATGAAACGCAAATACAGCGATGAGATTCTCTCTCCTGGTTTAATACAAGCTTTGAGAAATAACGAGGAGCGCCCACAATGTGTTTTATGCATGGAAGTGCTTAGTAATGTGTCTCTCAAAACGAACAAATTAAAATGACAGGTCCTGACCAAACATCCACAGCATGATGGTAAACCCAGGGAGTTCTTTCAGAACAGGGCAGAATGCTTCAGGAAACAGTGCTTTGCCAGTGGAAAACTAAGTCAGCTAACAAGGCATTATCATTTTATAACAGGTGATAAGCAGAAATACGGGAGCACTATCTCTCATAGTAGTAGATATAAGTTTCTCTTTCCATCAGTCCCCAGGCCTTGTACACAGCTAATAGCTAGCATTAGCCAAAGCAACCTAGTTAGCTACTGATGCAATCCCCGGTAACTGTACAGATGGAAAATGAGGCCTGCTGTACATTTTACTGTAGAAATTGTTAAACTAGTCTAGGTTGGAACTGTTGCTGTTTTAAAAATAAAAAAAATACTACTTTTTATTCTGAACTGGAATAAACTGATTGAAGCAAGATGTTTTTTGAGACCAACACAGTTCTGGGTTGCTCATCTGCAGCAGGAAGCGGTCTCCTGCCTGACTGAGAAAGCAGTAGATGTTCAGATCCAGTTTGGCACCACATACCTATGCAAGTCAGGGTTCTCAAGTACAGAAACAGTGTCAATGCTGAGCATCACCTCAGTGTTGCACTGTCAAAAACTGATCCCAGGATAGACATGCTTGTTGAAAACTTCAACCAGCCACACACCTCACATTAGGACTGTGTGTGTCTGTGTGTCTGTGTGTCTCTGTGTGTGTGTGTGTTCTGGTCTACATCTGTGTGATGTGATCAATCAGTTTATTCCAGTTCAGAATAAAAAATGATTTATTGTATTTTAACAGCAACAGTTCTAAACTAGACAGATATGTAAGAGTGTTTTTAATGGGGTAAAATAAACATGAATAGCTATTTATATGGGTAATTCATTTAATTGCTATTTGTTTTGCCTATATTGCATTTGTTTTAGGTACAAGGGCAATGAAATGTACCGATATTTATGTATAATTGCATATTTTCCCAGGCTGAATTTTTTTAAAGAAACCCTGCTCTACTCTACTCTACTCTACTCTACTCTACTCTACTCTACTCTACTCTACTCTACTCTACATGTGAGGGACATACTGTACTGACAGAGAGGGTTCCAATTCAGTTCTTACACCTGTCAAGGTGAGGGTTAGGGTCAAGGAGACGGTTTGGGACATGGTGAGGGTTTGGGTCAAGTTGAGGGTTTGGGGCAAGGTGAGGGTTAGGGTCAAGGTGAGGGTTTGGGTCAAGGTGAGGGTTATGGTTAGGGTCAAGGTGAGGGTTATGGTTAGGGTAAAGGTGAGGGTTATGGTTAGGGTAAATGTGAGGGTTTGGGTCAAGGTGAGGGTTAGGGTCAAGGTGAGGGTTATGGTTACGATAAAGGTGAGGGTTATGGTTAGGGTAAAGGTGAGGGTTTGGGTCAAGGTGAGGGTTATGGTTAGGGTAAAGGTGAGGGTTATGGTTAGGGTAAAGGTGAGGGTTATGGTTAGGGTAAAAGCGAGGGTTGGGTAAAGGTGAGGGGTTAGGGGCAAGGTGAGGGTTATGGTTAGGGTAAAAGTGAGGGTTGGGTCAAGGTGAGGGGTATGGTTAGGATCAAGGTGACGGTTGGGTCAAGGTGAGGGTTGGGTTAAGGTGAGGGTTGGTTAGGGTTAAGTTGAGGGTTTGGATCAAAGTGAGTGTTGGGTTAAGGTGAGGGTTATGGTTAGGGTAAAGGTGAGGGTTGGGTCAAGGTGAGGATCAAGGTGACGGTTGGGTCAAGGTGAGGGTTGGGTTAAGGTGAGGGTTATGGTTAGGGTAAAGGTGAGGGTTGGGTCAAGGTGAGGGGTTACGGTCAAGGTGAGGGCTATGGTTAGGGTAAAGGTGAGGGTTATGGTTAGGGTAAAAGCGAGGGTTGGGTAAAGGTGAGGGGTTAGGGGCAAGGTGAGGGTTATGGTTAGGGTAAAAGTGAGGGTTGGGTCAAGGTGAGGGGTTAGGGTCAAGGTGAGGGTTATGGTTAGGGTAAAGGTGAGGGTTTGGGTCAAGGTGAGGGTTATGGTTTGGGTCAAGGTGAGGGTTAGGGTTAAGTTGAGGGTTTGGATCAAAGTGAGTGTTGGGTTAAGGTGAGGGTTATGGTTAGGGTAAAGGTGAGGGTTGGGTCAAGGTGAGGATCAAGGTGACGGTTGGGTACACGTCTGTCTAGGTGAAGTCAAGGTGAGGGTTGGGTTAAGGTGAGGGTTATGGTTAGGGTAAAGGTAAAGGTGAGGGTTGGGTCAAGGTGAGGGGTTAGGGGCAAGGTGAGGGTTATGGTTAGGGTAAAGGTGAGGGTTGGGTCAAGGTGAGGGGTTACGGTCAAGGTGAGGGCTATGGTTAGGGTAAAGGTGAGGGTTTGGGTCAAGGTGAGGGTTATGGTTTGGGTCAAGGTGAGGGTTTGGGTCAAGGTGAGGGTTAGGGTCCATAAACCACTCAACTCTACTGTACTCAGGGTCAGAAAGTCCTGCTGTGTGCTTACAGGGAGGCTCAGAGGTATACAGTATACAGTATATATACACCTGTCTAGGTGAAGATAGAGACAGGGAGACTGAGAGGTGTACAGTATATATACACCTGTCTAGGTGAAGACAGAGACAGGGAGGCTGAGAGGTGTACAGTATATATACACCTGTCTAGGTGAAGACAGAGACAGGGAGGCTGAGAGGTGTACAGTATATATACACCTGTCTAGGTGAAGACAGAGACAGGGAGGCTGAGAGGTGTACAGTATATATACACCTGTCTAGGTGAAGACAGAGACAGGGAGACTGAGAGGTGTACAGTATATATACACCTGTCTAGGTGAAGACAGAGACAGGGAGACTGAGAGGTGTACAGTATATATACACCTGTCTAGGTGAAGACAGAGACAGGGAGACTGAGAGGTGTACAGTATATATACGTCTGTCTAGGTGAAGACAGAGACAGGGAGGCTGAGAGGTGTACAGTATATATACGTCTGTCTAGGTGAAGACAGAGACAGGGAGACTGAGAGGTGTACAGTATATATACGTCTGTCTAGGTGAAGACAGAGACAGGGAGGCTGAGAGGTGTACAGTATATATACACCTGTCTAGGTGAAGATAGAGACAGGGAGGCTGAGAGGTGTACAGTATATATACACCTGTCTAGGTGAAGACAGAGACAGGGAGGCTGAGAGGTGTACAGTATATATACACCTGTCTAGGTGAAGATAGAGACAGGGAGGCTGAGAGGTGTACAGTATATATACGTCTGTCTAGGTGAAGACAGAGACAGGGAGGCTGAGAGGTGTACAGTATATATACGTCTGTCTAGGTGAAGACAGAGACAGGGAGGCTGAGAGGTGTACAGTATATATACACCTGTCTAGGTGAAGACAGAGACAGGGAGGCTGAGAGGTGTACAGTATATATACACCTGTCTAGGTGAAGACAGAGACAGGGAGACTGAGAGGTGTACAGTATATATACACCTGTCTAGGTGAAGACAGAGACAGGGAGGCTGAGAGGTGTACAGTATATATATATATACACCTGTCTAGGTGAAGATAGAGACAGGGAGACTGAGAGGTGTACAGTATATATATATATATACACCTGTCTAGGTGAAGACAGAGACAGGGAGGCTGAGAGGTGTACAGTATATATATATATACACCTGTCTAGGTGAAGACAGAGACAGGGAGGCTGAGAGGTGTAGACAGTATATATATATACACCTGTCTAGGTGAAGACAGAGACAGGGAGGCTCAGAGGTATACAGTATACAGTATATATACACCTGTCTAGGTGAAGACAGAGACAGGGAGGCTCAGAGGTATACAGTATACAGTATATATACACCTGTCTAGGTGAAGACAGAGACAGGGAGACTGAGAGGTGTACAGTATATATACACCTGTCTAGGTGAAGACAGAGACAGGGAGACTGAGAGGTGTACAGTATATATACGTCTGTCTAGGTGAAGACAGAGACAGGGAGACTGAGAGGTTTACAGTATATATACACCTGTCTAGGTGAAGACAGAGACAGGGAGACTGAGAGGTGTACAGTATATATACGTCTGTCTAGGTGAAGACAGAGACAGGGAGACAGAGGTTTACAGTATATATACACCTGTCTAGGTGAAGACAGAGACAGGGAGGCTGAGAGGTGTACAGTATATATACACCTGTCTAGGTGAAGACAGAGACAGGGAGACTGAGAGGTGTACAGTATATATACGTCTGTCTAGGTGAAGACAGAGACAGGGAGGCTGAGAGGTGTACAGTATATATACACCTGTCTAGGTGAAGATAGAGACAGGGAGGCTGAGAGGTGTACAGTATATATACACCTGTCTAGGTGAAGACAGAGACAGGGAGGCTGAGAGGTGTACAGTATATATACACCTGTCTAGGTGAAGATAGAGACAGGGAGGCTGAGAGGTTTACAGTATATATACACCTGTCTAGGTGAAGATAGAGACAGGGAGGCTGAGAGGTGTACAGTATATATACACCTGTCTAGGTGAAGATAGAGACAGGGAGACTGAGAGGTGTACAGTATATATACACCTGTCTAGGTGAAGATAGAGACAGGGAGGCTGAGAGGTGTACAGTATATATACACCTGTCTAGGTGAAGACAGAGACAGGGAGGCTGAGAGGTTTACAGTATATATACGTCTGTCTAGGTGAAGATAGAGACAGGGAGACTGAGGAGGTGTACAGTATATATACACCTGTCTAGGTGAAGACAGAGACAGGGAGACTGAGAGGTGTACAGTATATATACACCTGTCTAGGTGAAGACAGAGACAGGGAGGCTGAGAGGTGTACAGTATATACACGTCTGTCTAGGTGAAGATAGAGACAGGGAGACTGAGAGGTGTACAGTATATATACACCTGTCTAGGTGAAGACAGAGACAGGGAGGCTGAGAGGTGTACAGTATATATACACCTGTCTAGGTGAAGACAGAGACAGGGAGACTGAGAGGTGTACAGTATATATACACCTGTCTAGGTGAAGACAGAGACAGGGAGGCTGAGAGGTATACAGTGTACAGTATATATACACCTGTCTAGGTGAAGACAGAGACAGGGAGGCTGAGAGGTGTACAGTATATATACACCTGTCTAGGTGAAGACAGAGACAGGGAGGCTGAGAGGTGTACAGTATATATACACCTGTCTAGGTGAAGACAGAGACAGGGAGGCTGAGAGGTGTACAGTATATATACGTCTGTCTAGGTGAAGACAGAGACAGGGAGACTGAGAGGTGTACAGTATATATACACCTGTCTAGGTGAAGACAGAGACAGGGAGGCTGAGAGGTGTACAGTATATATACGTCTGTCTAGGTGAAGATAGAGACAGGGAGACTGAGAGGTGTACAGTATATATACACCTGTCTAGGTGAAGACAGAGACAGGGAGACTGAGAGGTGTACAGTATATATACACCTGTCTAGGTGAAGACAGAGACAGGGAGGCTGAGAGGTGTACAGTATATATACACCTGTCTAGGTGAAGATAGAGACAGGGAGACTGAGAGGTGTACAGTATATATACGTCTGTCTAGGTGAAGACAGAGACAGGGAGACTGAGAGGTGTACAGTATATATACACCTGTCTAGGTGAAGATAGAGACAGGGAGACTGAGAGGTGTACAGTATATATACGTCTGTCTAGGTGAAGACAGAGACAGGGAGGCTGAGAGGTGTACAGTATATATACACCTGTCTAGGTGAAGATAGAGACAGGGAGGCTGAGAGGTGTACAGTATATATACACCTGTCTAGGTGAAGACAGAGACAGGGAGACTGAGAGGTGTACAGTATATATACGTCTGTCTAGGTGAAGACAGAGACAGGGAGACTGAGAGGTGTACAGTATATATACGTCTGTCTAGGTGAAGACAGAGACAGGGAGACTGAGAGGTGTACAGTATATATACACCTGTCTAGGTGAAGACAGAGACAGGGAGGCTGAGAGGTGTACAGTATATATATGTCTGTCTAGGTGAAGACAGAGACAGGGAGACTGAGAGGTGTACAGTATATATATGTCTGTCTAGGTGAAGACAGAGACAGGGAGACTGAGAGGTGTACAGTATATATACACCTGTCTAGGTGAAGACAGAGACAGGGAGGCTGAGAGGTGTACAGTATATATACACCTGTCTAGGTGAAGACAGAGACAGGGAGGCTGAGAGGTGTACAGTATATATATATACACCTGTCTAGGTGAAGACAGAGACAGGGAGGCTGAGAGGTGTACAGTATATATATATATATACACCTGTCTAGGTGAAGACAGAGACAGGGAGGCTGAGAGGTTTACAGTATATATACGTCTGTCTAGGTGAAGACAGAGACAGGGAGACTGAGAGGTGTACAGTATATATACGTCTGTCTAGGTGAAGACAGAGACAGGGAGGCTGAGAGGTGTACAGTATATATACGTCTGTCTAGGTGAAGACAGAGACAGGGAGGCTGAGAGGTGTACAGTATATATACGTCTGTCTAGGTGAAGACAGAGACAGGGAGGCTGAGAGGTGTACAGTATATATACGTCTGTCTAGGTGAAGACAGAGACAGGGAGACTGAGAGGTGTACAGTATATATACGTCTGTCTAGGTGAAGACAGAGACAGGGAGGCTGAGAGGTGTACAGTACAGTATATATACACCTGTCTAGGTGAAGATAGAGACAGGGAGGCTGAGAGGTGTACAGTATATATACACCTGTCTAGGTGAAGATAGAGACAGGGAGGCTGAGAGGTGTACAGTATATATACACCTGTCTAGGTGAAGACAGAGACAGGGAGGCTGAGAGGTGTACAGTATACAGTATATATACACCTGTCTAGGTGAAGACAGAGACAGGGAGGCTGAGAGGTGTACAGTATATATACACCTGTCTAGGTGAAGACAGAGACAGGGAGGCTGAGAGGTGTACAGTATATATACGTCTGTCTAGGTGAAGACAGAGACAGGGAGGCTGAGAGGTATACAGTATACAGTATATATACACCTGTCTAGGTGAAGATAGAGACAGGGAGGCTGAGAGGTGTACAGTATATATACGTCTGTCTAGGTGAAGACAGAGACAGGGAGACTGAGAGGTGTACAGTATATATACGTCTGTCTAGGTGAAGACAGAGACAGGGAGACTGAGAGGTGTACAGTATATATACACCTGTCTAGGTGAAGACAGAGACAGGGAGGCTGAGAGGTGTACAGTATATATACACCTGTCTAGGTGAAGACAGAGACAGGGAGGCTGAGAGGTGTACAGTATATATACACCTGTCTAGGTGAAGACAGAGACAGGGAGGCTGAGAGGTGTACAGTATATATACACCTGTCTAGTGAAGAAGAGACAGAGACAGGGAGGCTGAGAGGTGTACAGTCTAGGTATATATATATATACACCTGTCTAGGTGAAGATAGAGACAGGGAGACTGAGAGGTGTACAGTATATATATATATATATATACACCTGTCTAGGTGAAGACAGAGACAGGGAGGCTCAGAGGTGTACAGTATATATACACCTGTCTAGGTGAAGACAGAGACAGGGAGACTGAGAGGTTTACAGTATATATACACCTGTCTAGGTGAAGATAGAGACAGGGAGGCTCAGAGGTGTACAGTATATATACACCTGTCTAGGTGAAGACAGAGACAGGGAGGCTCAGAGGTGTACAGTATATATACGTCTGTCTAGGTGAAGATAGAGACAGGGAGGCTGAGAGGTGTACAGTATATATACACCTGTCTAGGTGAAGATAGAGACAGGGAGGCTGAGAGGTTTACAGTATATATACACCTGTCTAGGTGAAGATAGAGACAGGGAGACTGAGAGGTGTACAGTATATATACACCTGTCTAGGTGAAGATAGAGACAGGGAGACTGAGAGGTGTACAGTATATATACACCTGTCTAGGTGAAGACAGAGACAGGGAGACTGAGAGGTGTACAGTATATATACGTCTGTCTAGGTGAAGATAGAGACAGGGAGACTGAGAGGTGTACAGTATATATACGTCTGTCTAGGTGAAGACAGAGACAGGGAGGCTGAGAGGTGTACAGTATATATACACCTGTCTAGGTGAAGACAGAGACAGGGAGACTGAGAGGTGTACAGTATATATATATATATATGTCTGTCTAGGTGAAGACAGAGACAGGGAGACTGAGAGGTGTACAGTATATATACACCTGTCTAGGTGAAGATAGAGACAGGGAGACTGAGAGGTGTACAGTATATATACACCTGTCTAGGTGAAGATAGAGACAGGGAGGCTGAGAGGTTTACAGTATATATACACCTGTCTAGGTGAGGGGAGTGTATCCACAATGCACTGCTCTCCTGACTCATACTGACTTGTACCTAGTCTATTTGTGGGAGGCAGCAGGAAGCAGGAAGCCAATTATTAACCAGGGTTAATGTGCTCTCTGCTGTACCAGACAATCATAACAAGTAAACAAAGGTAAACACATACAGATGTTCTGGGACTGACAGTGTGTGTGTGTCTATGTGTGTGTGTGCGCGTGCGTGAGGCATGGGCTATCTTCCTGTACAGGAAAACAACAGGCAGACTGCTGGCCCAGCTCCAGTCATAATTAAGAGTTGTCTCTCTGGTGTGTGTGTGTGTCTGAGCTGCCAGCTTGTGTTAGAAAGTCCTGTCTCATGCATACAGCCACAAGGGCTTGAGAGTTAATATAATTAGGCCTATGTGATGTTAATTTTCTCTCACTGGTCAGAAAGCTGCAGACTTAGTGGCTGTATGGCTGTTGTTGGCTAGTCTTAACATGGTAAAGAATGTCTTCAACTGAGATCATTTGTTGTGAAGATAATAAACGATTTCCCCTTTTTAGGTCACTCTATTTCAAGGCCTCATCTGTCATTATTCCATTACTGTTCTGTGTAAACATTTTCCATTCACTTAGCCTTCAACAGAATACACATTGTGGGAACGTCCAAGGTTAGAGTTAAGGCTAGGTTAATGTGTGTGTGTGTGTGTGTGTGTGTGTTGACTTACTGCTCAGCGATAATGTAGCCTTCCTCCACAGGGGAACACTTGACCCCAGCCACCTTCACGTTGTCCACCATCTCACTGAAAGCCAGGCCCAGGTTCATGCCATGGATGGTCACCCTGGTACCCCCCTCTGGAGGGCCTGCTACTGGGGTCACCTGCAGGGGAGAGAGGTCAGAGATGGAGAAACAGTGTCTTCATGCTTTCATTCATATGATTAAATAGAACACTATGCCATTCTATAGTAATATGGTATTCTCTGACAATCGATGGTTTTGAAGATGACGAACATAATATGATATTGTATATCTCTAGGCTTTCCATCTCACCAAATGGATTAGGAGAGACCCTCCACACTGCATGTAGCAGTGAGCAGGGAGTCTGAACAGAAATTCAAAGCATTTTCAACCTTCCCACCCCAACCATACATTTCAGAAAACAGGTACGATGTCATCAGACCAGAGCACACTGAACAGAGGGTACTAATTGAACCTACATCATTATTCCTGGAAAGACCATGTCATAGTCCACTTCACATACACACAAAAACACAAGCCTCCCAGATAGACCTTAACTACCAGCACCATCTTCTAATCTACTTTACACCAGTACACTGAGCATGAGTTATGCATTAATTAAAGCACAGTAAAGAACTTGGCCAAACATAAAAACTTGAACAGTGCATTAACATTCTGGATACCTGCCTCGTCCCCTGATCTGCTGCTGCTGTTGCCATGAGTGATAAATCTAACAAGATGCCTTATTAGTGCTCAGTGCAGCCCACCTTGTAATAAAATACAATATGGCCGCCCAGCGTGACCTTGGCGCTAGGTGGCATGCTGCCTTCTGTGCTGCACAGCCCATCTGAGGTGAGGAGCTGGCTGCTGTCCAGTGTGTGTGAGGAGGAGGAGAGAAGGAGGAGAGAAGGAGGAGAGAAAAGGGAAAGAAAAGAAGAGAGACGAGAAGAGAGGAGCAGGAAGAGGGGACACACACTACCATCTCCGTGTGAGCTCACAGCCTCTAGATACACAATCAATATGCCATTAGTGGGCATGCATGCTGAAGTAAAAACAACACGAGCACCCAGCATTTTAAGAGCAGTGCCTGCTCTCTCTCTACCCCCCTCTGAAACTGTGTGCTCACTAGTGCGTTGCGCTAACCCAGTGGGACGTGCATTGTAATCTAGATTTAGTGGACATTACAGTAATTGTTCTGGATGTAAAGTAAGTGTGTCACTGCACTGCCTGAGGGTCTGAATAGATTCATGTTTTATTGCTGCTTGGGTATGCTGGGTACGGGAGGACAGAGTGGAGAGAGGAGGCCTGGCTAAATATATCCATGTCAGACCATGGCTGCAGCAATCCGGAACGACGTAGGGATAGTTACATAACAAATGGAGGGAATTGAATGCCTCAGAGAGAGAGAGAGGTAGAGACAGGGAAGGACACAGAGAGACAGAGACAGGTAGAAAGAGAGGATGAAGAAGGGGGGTGAATAGAATAAGATTTTGTGTGCCCCTCTGGTAGGTGTGGCAGCTAAATGACAATGATGATGATTATGATGATGATGATGCATACAGTATCTCTACTGAAAGGGTGTGACACTCTCCTAGCCAGGGGCTATAATACAACTCTTCCAATGACAGGCGGGACATGGGATATAACTTTAAGAAATGTAATCCATGCATGTTACCCATATCACTGAGCTTCCACTGACAGAAAGAGGCTTGATTCATCAGATTAGTACAAATATCACTTTGTGTGGCACTATTCTTCAAAGCCGTCAAAGACTCATCCTCAAAGCCTTGTTGAGGAAAGACACTCCATGTCTGACCATGGCGCTTTCTGAGTGGCAGACGGACAATGGGATGATACCCACAGAAGTCCCAAAGGACTGATTCCAGAATTGTGGTTACATGGTGACATGCTAACCCACTCCTAATGAACAAAGACAGACTGGGATCTGGCTCAGGAATGCAGTGTGTGTGTGTGTGTGTGTGTGTGAGGGAGGGAGAATTCATGCTATATCCTCCTTTCGGCTCCCTCGTTTCCTTTCAGGCTAGGTGACAAACTTCTCCACTCCAGGTGCCAGCCACTCGCCAGCCTGCCTGTTTGTTTTACGCTAAACACGGACTCTCTACTCTCCCAGCCCCAACCAGGCAAGAGGAGGAGGAGAGGATGGTTCATTGGGCATGCACACACCCCCTGTCGCCCAGCATCCCCTCTTGTCCCTGCCTCCCCAGCTCCACGCTCCCTCTGTAATCCTTTTAAGAGGAGCTCCACTGCCCACACGGCTTTGTCACACTGTGTCAATGGACGGTAATACCCGGAAAACAGCCGGCCGGCCAGGCAGAACCAGCTCACACATGCCCACTTCCTGTCCCTCAGACACAGGTCCAGGGATGTAAAGGGTGGGCCGGTGGGGGGCAAATGTTCACTTCCTAACACATGCCACTGGATTGGGACTGAGAAGGATGAGAAAGGAGAAGTGCAGAAGTGTGGTGAGATGACTAGATGAAGGGATGAGATGGTGTCATGACGTTGCCCTCTTTGAGTATAGCAAGCCCCATCCCCCTCTCCCTGCCTCCCCCTGCCTCCTTCAACTAGGCTGCTGTGGTCAGAGAGAGGTCGTACATTTCTGAGGAGAACCCTGCCACATGGCCACACAGTATAAGAGGCAGAGTAAATTTTCATAGGGAACAAAGGAATTCTGAATAAAACCCCAACTTTGAGAAATTATCACCAGACCATGTTTTTCTCCATTAGGAGAGGACGAAGGTTGTAGACCATTGCTGAATCTTTTAACCATACCACGTGGTTAAACTCTTAGACTATCGATACCGACAGAATAAGAACAAGTCTTTGATATTAATTACTAGTCTGCAGCTAGGAATTCGGTATCATTGAATGCAAAGAATGACAAATGAATGAATGTCACTCTGAACTATCCCCTCTAACCAAGACAGAGAGAGAGAGAGGATGAAACTCTCCAACAGAAACAAACTTTTCACCAGCGATCAAGACGACACACTGAGCGTAAATATATTGATTGATTGCAATTGTTCCCGAATGAATAAGCGTCCATGTGCAAAGGATTAGTATTTCAATTGTTATAATTATCACTCTGTAGTGACTTCTTAGTCGACCCCCACTTTCCCTTTTGTCTAACAAGCCGCCATGCCGGTTTAGCCCACTAGGGCACATTCTCCTATCATTTCTTGTAACCATATTTACTGTTTGTTTATGCATTTCTGTCAATTACTTAGTTAGTAATACATTAATTATTTAAGACAATTGATGTATGGATGACTCATAGTGAAGACTGGGTTCGTGCAGATAACCGACAATTTACGACGTCTGGAATGAGACTAACGTGAGGTAAAGTAAATAATTAATTAATTCGAAAACTAATTGATCAGATAAAATATCTGAAAATATCTGCCCCGCCTTCCTAGTTAATTACAGTTACATGATTAATCAGTTGATCGCGTAATACTAATTACAGAGAATCTTTGATAAAAACTATAAGTCTTCAATGTAATGATAGTAAAGACACGACAATGGAGAAGTGTGTTAGAGAAGAAGGAGAAAGTGTCGAGGCAGTGAGATTGATCTACAAGGAGAAGACGAGAGGAATTCCTATTCTAATCCATTAAAAGAACCTCAGAGAAACAGGAAGTCTCTTTAGTAGATATTCCCCAGTCAGTAGAGTAGGGTGGTCCTCTGTTGCTCAGTTGGTAGAACATGGCGCCTGTAATGCCAGGCTAGTGGGTTAAACCACCTGTACATAAATCGTATGCGAGCATGACTATAAGTTCCTTTGGATAAAATTGTCTGCTAAATGGCATATATTACAGAGGAAGGGAGGAGTGGCCTATAACAACAACCTGGCATTGCTAAGTGCTGTGTTTTTATATTCAGCTGAAGTCATGGTGGGAAAAATGGTGCTCATCTAGTCTAGGCCAAACTCAATAGAGGCTGTAGAAAAGCAATCCGTGCTAGCTTTAAGGGGAGTTAGAACACTACGTCTGAAGCTCAATGACATTCTAGAGAGAGAGAGAGAGAGAGAGAGAGAGAGAGAGAGAGAGAGAGAGAGAGGAAGAGGGAGAGAGAGGGAGGCTTTGAGCTGTGTCATCTGTATCATCTTATAATGGCAGACAGCACTCTGTACTCTCATGTGAACAGGCCTTAATGTAGGCTTCACTAGTACTTTCTCTCACTGTGTTTTAGGCTTCCCATATCTCAGATAAAAGCGGTTTCTGATTACATTCAAACTAAGCAGCCTGAGGTAAAAAATACAAAGTGAAAGTGTGTTAGATCTGTTATCTCTGAAGCTACTATATGGTATGACTCTGAGCGTGTGTAGCATCTGAATAGCTGTGATAGATCCACTCCCAGTGTTTTAAACGAAACAGCTTGCACCAGACCTGAGAGCTGTCTTTGGGTCTTTGCTGGTAGTCTTTGCAGGTAGTTCAGGCATGTCGGATTTCATTGTGACTAGTGTTTAACGGACTTGATAAAACCCACTTATCACTTGTTTCTCCACGAACAAACTACACACTAAATACTTCATAGACTCTTAAAAGTATTGTAGCCTGCCCGAGAGATACATACACTGCCGAGAGATACAGGCACAGACGAAAAATAGTTTTAGCGTATAAAAAGGAAAAGAGAGGAGAAACAATGGGAGGAGAACAGGAATGATGAGAGGGAGGGAGTAATGTTCTTTAACAGGAATGATGAGAGGGAGTAATGTTCTTTAACAGGAATGATGAGAGGGAGTAATGTTCTTTAACAGGAATGATGAGAGGGAGTAATGTTCTTTAACAGGAATGATTAGAGGGAGAGAGTAATGTTCTTTAACAGGAATGATGAGAGGGAGAGAGTAATGTTCTTTAACAGGAATGATGAGAGGGAGGGAGTAATGTTCTTTAACAGGAATGATGAGAGGGAGTAATGTTCTTTAACAGGAATGATGAGAGGGAGGGAGTAATGTTCTTTAACAGGAATGACGAGAGGGAGGGAGTAATGTTCTTTAACAGGAATGATGAGAGGGAGTAATGTTCTTTAACAGGAATGATGAGAGGGAGGGAGTAATGTTCTTTAACAGGAATGACGAGAGGGAGGGAGTAATGTTCTTTAACAGGAATGATGAGAGGGAGAGAGTAATGTTCTTTAACAGGAATGATGAGAGGGAGGGAGTAATGTTCTTTAACAGGAATGATGAGAGGGAGGGAGTAATGTTCTTTAACAGGAATGATGAGAGGGAGGGAGTAATGTTCTTTAACAGGAATGATGAGAGGGAGGGAGTAATGTTCTTTAACAGGAATGATGAGAGGGAGAGAGTAATGTTCTTTAACAGGAATGATGAGAGGGAGAGAGTAATGTTCTTTAACAGGAATGATGAGAGGGAGGGAGTAATGTTCTTTAACAGGAATGATGAGAGGGAGGGAGTAATGTTCTTTAACAGGAATGACGAGAGGGAGGGAGTAATGTTCTTTAACAGGAATGATGAGAGGGAGAGAGTAATGTTCTTTAACAGGAATGACAAGAGGGAGGGAGTAATGTTCTTTAACAGGAATGATGAGAGGGAGGGAGTAATGTTCTTTAACAGGAATGATGAGAGGGAGGAAGTAATGTTCTTTAACAGGAATGATGAGAGGGAGGGAGTAATGTTCTTTAACAGGAATGATGAGAGGGAGGGAGTAATGTTCTTTAACAGGAATGATAAGAGGGAGAGAGTAATGTTCTTTAACAGGAATGATGAGAGGGAGAGAGTAATGTTCTTTAACAGGAATGATGAGAGGGAGTAATGTTCTTTAACAGGAATGATGAGAGGGAGTAATGTTCTTTAACAGGAATGACGAGAAGGAGTAATGTTCTTTAACAGGAATGATGAGAGGGAGGGAGTAATGTTCTTTTAACAGGAATGATGAGAGGGAGGGAGAAATGTTCTTTAACAGGAATGATGAGAGGGAGGAGTAATGTTCTTTAACAGGAATGATGAGAGGGAGTAATGTTCTTTAACAGGAATGACGAGAGGGAGGGAGTAATGTTCTTTAACAGGAATGATAAGAGGGAGAGAGTAATGTTCTTTAACAGGAATGATGAGAGGGAGTAATGTTCTTTAACAGGAATGATGAGAGGGAGTAATGTTCTTTAACAGGAATGACGAGAGGGAGGGAGTAATGTTCTTTAACAGGAATGATGAGAGGGAGAGAGTAATGTTCTTTAACAGGAATGACGAGAGGGAGGGAGTAATGTTCTTTAACAGGAATGATGAGAGGGAGGGAGTAATGTTCTTTAACAGGAATGATGAGAGGGAGTAATGTTCTTTAACAGGAATGATGAGAGGGAGGGAGTAATGTTCTTTAACAGGAATGACGAGAAGGAGTAATGTTCTTTAACAGGAATGATGAGAGGGAGGGAGTAATGTTCTTTTAACAGGAATGATGAGAGGGAGGGAGAAATGTTCTTTAACAGGAATGATGAGAGGGAGTAATGTTCTTCAACAGGAATGATGAGAGAGAGTAATGTTCTTTAACATGAATGGTGAGAGGGAGTAATGTTCTTTAACAGGAATGATGAGAGGGAGGGAGTAATGTTCTTTAACAGGAATGATGAGAGGGAGTAATGTTCTTTAACAGGAATGACGAGAGGGAGGGAGTAATGTTCTTTAACAGGAATGATGAGAGGGAGAGAGTAATGTTCTTTAACAGGAATGACGAGAGGGAGGGAGTAATGTTCTTTAACAGGAATGATGAGAGGGAGGGAGTAATGTTCTTTAACAGGAATGATGAGAGGGAGGGAGTAATGTTCTTTAACAGGAATGATGAGAGGGAGGGAGTAATGTTCTTTAACAGGAATGATGAGAGGGAGGGAGTAATGTTCTTTAACAGGAATGATGAGAAGGAGAGAGTAATGTTCTTTAACAGGAATGATAAGAGGGAGAGAGTAATGTTCTTTAACAGGAATGATGAGAGGGAGAGAGTAATGTTCTTTAACAGGAATGACGAGAGGGAGTAATGTTCTTTAACAGGAATGACGAGAGGGAGGGAGTAATGTTCTTTAACAGGAATGATGAGAGGGAGTAATGTTCTTTAACAGGAATGACGAGAGGAGGGAGTAATGTTCTTTAACAGGAATGACGAGAGGGAGTAATGTTCTTTAACAGGAATGATGAGAGGGAGTAATGTTCTTTAACAGGAATGATGAGAGAGGGAGTAATGTTCTTTAACAGGAATGATGAGAGGGAGGGAGTAATGTTCTTTAACAGGAATGATGAGAGGGAGTAATGTTCTTTAACAGGAATGATGAGAGGGAGAGAGTAATGTTCTTTAACAGGAATGATGAGAGGGAGGGAGTAATGTTCTTTAACAGGAATGACGAGAGGGAGTAATGTTCTTTAACAGGAATGACGAGAGGGAGGGAGTAATGTTCTTTAACAGGAATGATGGGAGGGAGAGAGTAATGTTCTTTAACAGGAATGACGAGAGGGAGGGAGTAATGTTCTTTAACAGGAATGATGAGAGGGAGGGAGTAATGTTCTTTAACAGGAATGATGAGAGGGAGGGAGTAATGTTCTTTAACAGGAATGATGAGAGGGAGGGAGTAATGTTCTTTAACAGGAATGATGAGAGGGAGGAGTAATGTTCTTTAACAGGAATGATGAGAGGGAGGAGTAATGTTCTTTAACAGGAATGATGAGAGGGAGGGAGTAATGTTCTTTAACAGGAATGATGAGAAGGAGAGAGTAATGTTCTTTAACAGGAATGACGAGAGGGAGGGAGTAATGTTCTTTAACAGGAATGATGAGAGGGAGAGAGTAATGTTCTTTAACAGGAATGATGAGAGGGAGGGAGTAATGTTCTTTAACAGGAATGATGAGAGGGAGGGAGTAATGTTCTTTAACAGGAATGATGAGAGGGAGTAATGTTCTTTAACAGGAATGATGAGAGGGAGAGAGTAATGTTCTTTAACAGGAATGATGAGAGGGAGAGAGTAATGTTCTTTAACAGGAATGATGAGAGGGAGGGAGTAATGTTCTTTAACAGGAATGACGAGAGGGAGGGAGTAATGTTCTTTAACAGGAATGATGAGAGGGAGGGAGTAATGTTCTTTAACAGGAATGATGAGAGGGAGAGAGTAATGTTCTTTAACAGGAATGATGAGAGGGAGGGAGTAATGTTCTTTAACAGGAATGATGAGAGAGAGTAATGTTCTTTAACAGGAATGATGAGAGGGAGTAATGTTCTTTAACAGGAATGATGAGAGGGAGGGAGTAATGTTCTTTAACAGGAATGACGAGAGGGAGGGAGTAATGTTCTTTAACAGGAATGATGAGAGGGAGGGAGTAATGTTCTTTAACAGGAATGATGAGAGGGAGGGAGTAACGTTCTTTAACAGGAATGACGAGAGGGAGGGAGTAATGTTCTTTAACAGGAATGATGAGAAGGAGAGAGTAATGTTCTTTAACAGGAATGATAAGAGGGAGAGAGTAATGTTCTTTAACAGGAATGACGAGAGGGAGGGAGTAATGTTCTTTAACAGGAATGATGAGAGGGAGGGAGTAATGTTCTTTAACAGGAATGATGAGAGGGAGTAATGTTCTTTAACAGGAATGATGAGAGGGAGTAATGTTCTTTAACAGGAATGAGATGGAGGGAGTAATGTTCTTTAACAGGAATGAGGGAGTAATGTTCTTTAACAGGAATGATGAGGGAGTAATGTTCTTCAACAGGAATGATGAGAGAGAGTAATGTTCTTTAACAGGAATGATGAGAGGGAGTAATGTTCTTTAACAGGAATGATGAGAGAGAGTAATGTTCTTTAACAGGAATGATGAGAGGGGGAGTAATGTTCTTTAACAGGAATGATGAGAGGGAGGGAGTAATGTTCTTTAACAGGAATGATGAGAGGAGTAATGTTCTTTAACAGGAATGATGAGAAGGAGAGAGTAATGTTCTTTAACAGGAATGATAAGAGGGAGAGAGTAATGTTCTTTAACAGGAATGATGAGAGGGAGAGAGTAATGTTCTTTAACAGGAATGACGAGAGGGAGTAATGTTCTTTAACAGGAATGACGAGAGGGAGGGAGTAATGTTCTTTAACAGGAATGATGAGAGGGAGTAATGTTCTTTAACAGGAATGATGAGAGGGAGAGAGTAATGTTCTTTAACAGGAATGATGAGAGGGAGGGAGTAATGTTCTTTAACAGGAATGATGAGAGGGAGGGAGTAATGTTCTTTATCGGGAATGATGAGAGGGATGGAGTAATGTTCTTTAACAGGAATGATGAGAGGGAGGGAGTAATGTTCTTTAACAGGAATGATGAGAAGGAGAGAGTAATGTTCTTTAACAGGAATGATAAGAGGGAGAGAGTAATGTTCTTTAACAGGAATGATGAGAGGGAGAGAGTAATGTTCTTTAACAGGAATGACGAGAGGGAGGGAGTAATGTTCTTTAACAGGAATGATGAGAGGGAGGGAGTAATGTTCTTTAACAGGAATGATGAGAGGGAGTAATGTTCTTTAACAGGAATGATGAGAGGGAGTAATGTTCTTTAACAGGAATGATGAGAGGGAGGGAGTAATGTTCTTTAACAGGAATGATGAGAGGGAGGGAGTAATGTTCTTTAACAGGAATGATGAGAGGTAGGGAGTAATGTTCTTTAACAGGAATGATGAGAGGGAGGGAGTAATGTTCTTTAACAGGAATGATGAGAGGGAGGGAGTAATGTTCTTTAACAGGAATGATGAGAGGGAGGGAGTAATGTTCTTTTAACAGGAATGATGAGAGGGAGGGAGAAATGTTCTTTAACAGGAATGATGAGAGGGAGTAATGTTCTTCAACAGGAATGATGAGAGAGAGTAATGTTCTTTAACAGGAATGATGAGAGGGAGTAATGTTCTTTAACAGGAATGATGAGAGGGAGGAGTAATGTTCTTTAACAGGAATGATGAGAGGGAGTAATGTTCTTTAACAGGAATGACGAGAGGGAGGGAGTAATGTTCTTTAACAGGAATGATGAGAGGGAGAGAGTAATGTTCTTTAACAGGAATGATGAGAGGGAGGGAGTAATGTTCTTTAACAGGAATGATGAGAGGGAGGGAGTAATGTTCTTTAACAGGAATGATGAGAGGGAGGGAGTAATGTTCTTTAACAGGAATGATGAGAGGGAGGGAGTAATGTTCTTTAACAGGAATGATGAGAGGGAGGGAGTAATGTTCTTTAACAGGAATGATGAGAGGGAGGGAGTAATGTTCTTTAACAGGAATGATGAGAGGGAGGGAGTAATGTTCTTTAACAGGAATGATGAGAGGGAGGGAGAAATGTTCTTTAACAGGAATGATGAGAGGGAGGAGTAATGTTCTTTAACAGGAATGATGAGAGGGAGGAGTAATGTTCTTTAACAGGAATGATGAGAGGGAGGAGTAATGTTCTTTAACAGGAATGATGAGAGGGAGGGAGTAATGTTCTTTAACAGGAATGATGAGAGGGATGGAGTAATGTTCTTTAACAGGAATGATGAGAGGGAGGGAGTAATGTTCTTTAACAGGAATGATGAGAGGGAGGGAGTAATGTTCTTTAACAGGAATGATGAGAGGGAGGGAGTAATGTTCTTTAACAGGAATGATGAGAGGGAGGGAGTAATGTTCTTTAACAGGAATGACGAGAGGAAGTAATGTTCTTTAACAGGAATGATGAGAGGGAGGGAGTAATGTTCTTTAACAGGAATGATGAGAGGGAGTAATGTTCTTTAACAGGAATGATGAGAGGGAGTAATGTTCTTTAACAGGAATGATGAGAGGGAGGGAGTAATGTTCTTTAACAGGAATGATTAGAGGGATGGAGTAATGTTCTTTAACAGGAATGATGAGAGGGAGTAATGTTCTTCAACAGGAATGATGAGAGAGAGTAATGTTCTTTAACAGGAATGATGAGAGGGAGTAATGTTCTTTAACAGGAATGATGAGAGGAGTAATGTTCTTTAACAGGAATGATGAGAGGGAGTAATGTTCTTTAACAGGAATGATGAGAGGGAGAGAGTAATGTTCTTTAACAGGAATGACGAGAGGGAGGGAGTAATGTTCTTTAACAGGAATGATGAGAGGGAGAGAGTAATGTTCTTTAACAGGAATGATGAGAGGGAGAGAGTAATGTTCTTTAACAGGAATGACGAGAGGGAGTAATGTTCTTTAACAGGAATGACGAGAGGGAGGGAGTAATGTTCTTTAACAGGAATGATGAGAGGGAGAGAGTAATGTTCTTTAACAGGAATGATGAGAGGGAGAGAGTAATGTTCTTTAACAGGAATGATGAGAGGGAGAGAGTAATGTTCTTTAACAGGAATGATGAGAGGGAGTAATGTTCTTTAACAGGAATGATGAGAGAGAGTAATGTTCTTTAACAGGAATGATGAGAGGGAGAGAGTAATGTTCTTTAACAGGAATGATGAGAGGGAGGGAGTAATGTTCTTTAACAGGAATGACGAGAGGGAGTAATGTTCTTTAACAGGAATGACGAGAGGGAGGGAGTAATGTTCTTTAACAGGAATGATGAGAGGGAGAGAGTAATGTTCTTTAACAGGAATGACGAGAGGGAGGGAGTAATGTTCTTTAACAGGAATGATGAGAGGGAGGGAGTAATGTTCTTTAACAGGAATGATGAGAGGGAGGAGTAATGTTCTTTAACAGGAATGATGAGAGAGAGTAATGTTCTTTAACAGGAATGATGAGAGGGAGGGAGTAATGTTCTTTAACAGGAATGATGAGAGGGAGGGAGTAATGTTCTTTAACAGGAATGATGAGAGGGAGAGAGTAATGTTCTTTAACAGGAATGATGAGAGGGAGGGAGTAATGTTCTTTAACAGGAATGATGAGGGAGGGAGTAATGTTCTTTTAACAGGAATGATGAGAGGGAGGGAGTAATGTTCTTTAACAGGAATGATGAGAGGGAGTAATGTTCTTTAACAGGAATGATGAGAGGGAGGGAGTAATGTTCTTTAACAGGAATGATGAGAGGGAGGGAGTAATGTTCTTTAACAGGAATGATGAGAGGGAGGGAGTAATGTTCTTTAACAGGAATGATGAGAGGGAGGGAGTAATGTTCTTTAACAGGAATGATGAGAAGGAGAGAGTAATGTTCTTTAACAGGAATGATGAGAGGGAGGGAGTAATGTTCTTTAACAGGAATGATGAGAGGGAGGGAGTAATGTTCTTTAACAGGAATGATGAGAGGGAGGAGTAATGTTCTTTAACAGGAATGATGAGAGGGAGGGAGTAATGTTCTTTAACAGGAATGATGAGAGGGGAGGAGTAATGTTCTTTAACAGGAATGATGAGAGGGAGGGAGTAATGTTCTTTAACAGGAATGATGAGAGGGAGGGAGTAATGTTCTTTAACAGGAATGATGAGAGGGAGGAGTAATGTTCTTTAACAGGAATGATGAGAGGGAGGGAGTAATGTTCTTTAACAGGAATGATGAGAGGGAGGGAGTAATGTTCTTTAACAGGAATGATGAGAGGGAGGGAGTAATGTTCTTTAACAGGAATGATGAGAGGGAGGGAGTAATGTTCTTTAACAGGAATGACGAGAGAATGTTCTTTAACAGGAATGATGAGAGGGAGGGAGTAATGTTCTTTAACAGGAATGATGAGAGGGAGGGAGTAATGTTCTTTAACAGGAATGATGAGAGGATGGAGTAATGTTCTTTAACAGGAATGATGAGAGGGAGTAATGTTCTTTCAACAGGAATGATGAGGAGAGTAATGTTCTTTAACAGGAATGATGAGAGGGAGTAATGTTCTTTAACAGGAAATGAGAGAGAGTAATGTTCTTTAACAGGAATGATGAGAGGGAGTAATGTTCTTTAACAGGAATGATGAGAGGGAGGAGTAATGTTCTTTAACAGGAATGATGAGAGGGAGGGAGTAATGTTCTTTAACAGGAATGATGAGAGGGAGAGAGTAATGTTCTTTAACAGGAATGATAAGGAGTAATGTTCTTTAACAGGAATGATGAGAGGAGGGAGTAATGTTCTTTAACAGGAATGATGAGAGGGAGGAGTAATGTTCTTTAACAGGAATGATGAGAGGGGGAGTAATGTTCTTTAACAGGAATGATGAGAGGGAGGGAGTAATGTTCTTTAACAGGAATGATGAGAGGGAGGGAGTAATGTTCTTTAACAGGAATGATGAGAGGAGGAGTAATGTTCTTTAACAGGAATGATGAGAGGGAGGAGTAATGTTCTTTAACAGGAATGATGAGAGGGGAGAGTAATGTTCTTTAACAGGAAATGATGAGAGGGAGGGAGTAATGTTCTTTAACAGGAATGATGAGAGGGAGGGAGTAATGTTCTTTAACAGGAATGATGAGAGGGAGGGAGTAATGTTCTTTAACAGGAATGATGTTCTTTAACAGGAGGGAGGAGTAATGTTCTTTAACAGGAATGATGAGAGGGAGAGAGTAATGTTCTTTAACAGGAATGATGAGAGGGAGGGAGTAATGTTCTTTAACAGGAATGATGAGAGGGAGGGAGTAATGTTCTTTAACAGGAATGATGAGAGGGAGGGAGTAATGTTCTTTAACAGGAATGATGAGAGGGAGGGAGTAATGTTCTTTAACAGGAATGATGAGAGGGAGAGGAGTAATGTTCTTTAACAGGAATGATGAGAGGGAGGAGTAATGTTCTTTAACAGGAATGATGAGAGGGAGGGAGTAATGTTCTTTAACAGGAATGATGAGAGGGAGGAGTAATGTTCTTTAACAGGAATGATGAGAGGGAGGGAGTAATGTTCTTTAACAGGAATGATGAGAGGAGGAGTAATGTTCTTTAACAGGAATGATGAGAGGGAGGGAGTAATGTTCTTTAACAGGAATGATGAGAGGGAGGGAGTAATGTTCTTTAACAGGAATGATGAGAGGAGTAATGTTCTTTAACAGGAATGATGAGAGGGAGAGAGTAATGTTCTAACAGGAATGATGAGAGGGAGGAGTAATTAACAGGAATGATGAGAGGGAGGGAGTAATGTTCTTTAACAGGAATGATGAGAGGGAGGGAGTAATGTTCTTTAACAGGAATGATGAGAGGGAGGAGTAATGTTCTTTAACAGGAATGATGAGAGGGAGGGAGTAATGTTCTTTAACAGGAATGATGAGAGGGAGGAGTAATGTTCTTTAACAGGAATGATGAGAGGGAGGGAGTAATGTTCTTTAACAGGAATGATGAGAGGGAGGGAGTAATGTTCTTTAACAGGAATGATGAGAGGGAGGAGTAATGTTCTTTAACAGGAATGATGAGAGGGAGGGAGTAATGTTCTTTAACAGGAATGATGAGAGGGAGGGAGTAATGTTCTTTAACAGGAATGATGAGAGGGAGGAGTAATGTTCTTTAACAGGAATGATGAGAGGGAGGGAGTAATGTTCTTTAACAGGAATGATGAGAGGGAGAGAGTAATGTTCTTTAACAGGAATGATGAGAGGGAGGGAGTAATGTTCTTTAACAGGAATGATGAGAGGGAGGGAGTAATGTTCTTTAACAGGAATGATGAGAGAGAGTAATGTTCTTTAACAGGAATGATGAGAGGGAGGGAGTAATGTTCTTTAACAGGAATGATGAGAGGGAGGAGTAATGTTCTTTAACAGGAATGATGAGAGGGAGGAGTAATGTTCTTTAACAGGAATGATGAGAGGGAGGAGTAATGTTCTTTAACAGGAATGATGAGAGGGAGGAGTAATGTTCTTTAACAGGAATGATGAGAGGGGAGGGAGTAATGTTCTTTAACAGGAATGATGAGAGGGAGGGAGTAATGTTCTTTAACAGGAATGATGAGAGGGAGGGAGTAATGTTCTTTAACAGGAATGATGAGAGTTCTTTAACAGGAGGAGAGTAATGTTCTTTAACAGGAATGATGAGAGGGAGGGAGTAATGTTCTTTAACAGGAATGATGAGAGGGAGGGAGTAATGTTCTTTAACAGGAATGATGAGAGGGAGGAGTAATGTTCTTTAACAGGAATGATGAGAGAGGGAGTAATGTTCTTTAACAGGAATGATGAGAGGGAGGGAGTAATGTTCTTTAACAGGAATGATGAGAGGGAGGGAGTAATGTTCTTTAACAGGAATGATGAGAGGGAGGGAGTAATGTTCTTTAACAGGAATGATGAGAGGGAGGAGTAATGTTCTTTAACAGGAATGATGAGATGGGAGGGGAGTAATGTTCTTTAACAGGAATGATGAGAGGGAGGGAGTAATGTTCTTTAACAGGAATGATGAGAGGGATGGAGTAATGTTCTTTAACAGGAATGATGAGAGGGAGGGAGTAATGTTCTTTAACAGGAATGATGAGAGGGAGGGAGTAATGTTCTTTAACAGGAATGATGAGAGGGAGGGAGTAATGTTCTTTAACAGGAATGACAGGAATGAGGAATGAGGGAGGAGTAATGTTCTTTAACAGGAATGATGAGAGGGAGGGAGTAATGTTCTTTAACAGGAATGATGAGAGGAGTAATGTTCTTTAACAAGAATGATGAGAGGGAGGGAGTAATGTTCTTTAACAGGAAATGATGAGTAATGTTCTTTAACAGGAATGGAGGGAGTAATGTTCTTTAACAGGAATGATGAGAGGGAGGGAGTAATGTTCTTTAACAGGAATGATTAGAGGGATGGAGTAATGTTCTTTAACAGGAATGATGAGAGGGAGTAATGTTCTTCAACAGGAATGATGAGAGAGAGTAATGTTCTTTAACAGGAATGATGAGAGGGAGTAATGTTCTTTAACAGGAATGATGAGAGGGAGGGAGTAATGTTCTTTAACAGGAATGATGAGAGGGAGTAATGTTCTTTAACAGGAATGACGAGAGGGAGGGAGTAATGTTCTTTAACAGGAATGATGAGAGGGAGAGAGTAATGTTCTTTAACAGGAATGATGAGAGGGATGGAGTAATGTTCTTTAACAGGAATGATGAGAGGTAGGGAGAAATGTTCTTTAACAGGAATGACGAGAGGGAGGGAGTAATGTTCTTTAACAGGAATGACGAGAGGGAGGGAGTAATGTTCTTTAACAGGAATGATGAGAGGGAGGGAGTAATGTTCTTTAACAGGAATGACGAGAGGGAGGGAGTAATGTTCTTTAACAGGAATGATGAGAGGGAGGGAGTAATGTTCTTTAACAGGAATGATGAGAGGGAGGGAGTAATGTTCTTTAACAGGAATGATGAGAGGGAGGAGTAATGTTCTTTAACAGGAATGATGAGTAATGTTCTTTCAACAGGAATGATGAGAGGGAGTAATGTTCTTTAACAGGAATGATGAGAGGGAGGGAGTAATGTTCTTTAACAGGAATGATGAGAGGGAGGGAGTAATGTTCTTTAACAGGAATGAGGAATGATGAGAGGGAGGGAGTAATGTTCTTTAACAAGAATGATGAGAGGGAGGGAGTAATGTTCTTTAACAGGAATGATGAGAGGGAGGGAGTAATGTTCTTTAACAGGAATGATGAGAGGGATGGAGTAATGTTCTTTAACAGGAATGATGAGAGGGAGGGAGTAATGTTCTTTAACAGGAATGATGAGAGGGAGGGAGTAATGTTCTTTAACAGGAATGATGAGAGGGAGGGAGTAATGTTCTTTAACAGGAATGATGAGAGGGAGGGAGTAATGTTCTTTAACAGGAATGAGTAAGAGGAATGGAGAGGGAGTAATGTTCTTTAACAGGAATGATGAGAGGGAGGAATGATGAGAGGGGAGTAATGTTCTTTAACAGGAATGATGAGAGGGAGAGAGTAATGTTCTTTAACAGGAATGATGAGAGGGAGGGAGTAATGTTCTTTAACAGGAATGACGAGAGGGAGGGAGTAATGTTCTTTAACAGGAATGGGGAGGAGTAATGTTCTTTAACAGGAATGACGAGAGGGAGGAGTAATGTTCTTTAACAGGAATGATGAGAGGGAGAGAGTAATGTTCTTTAACAGGAAGGAATGACGAGAGGGAGGAGTAATGTTCTTTAACAGGAATGATGAGAGGAGGGAGTAATGTTCTTTAACAGGAATGATGAGAGGGAGGGAGTAATGTTCTTTAACAGGAATGATGAGAGGGAGGGAGTAATGTTCTTTAACAGGAATGATGAGAGGGAGGGAGTAATGTTCTTTAACAGGAATGATGAGAGGGAGGAGTAATGTTCTTTAACAGGAATGACGAGAGGGGAAGGAGTAATGTTCTTTAACAGGAATGACGAGAGGGAGGAGTAATGTTCTTTAACAGGAATGATGAGAGGGAGGGAGTAATGTTCTTTAACAGGAATGATGAGAGGGAGGGAGTAATGTTCTTTAACAGGAATGATGAGAGGAGTAATGGGAATAATGTTCTTTAACAGGAATGATGAGGAAATGTTCTTTAACAGGAATGATGAGAGGGAGAGGGTAATGTTCTTTAACAGGAATGATGAGAGGGAGGGAGTAATGTTCTTTAACAGGAATGACGAGAGGGAGGGAGTAATGTTCTTTAACAGGAATGATGAGAGGGAGGGAGTAATGTTCTTTATAGTTTCTCCTCTTGTTTCTCCACTGGGCAGCTAAGACTAAGGCTGTGTGAAAGGAGGGATTTCAAGTGTTAGTTCACGAAAGGCAAGTTCCTTCCCATGATGCCTTTCAAGACCTTTAATCCCCAGCTTCATGTGATGCTGTTCCCTCTGGTGTTAGAGAGGCTTATATCTGTTCAATATTAATGCATGTGCCGTGGTGGTGTGTAGGGGGGGGGGCGTTCAGGCAGGGCACCTAATAGAAATATATATTATTCAAAATGAGAGTCTTCTGGTAGACTAATAACCATGTATGTATACAAATCAGATCATGATTGGGACTTTGTTGCACACAATAAAAAAAAGACATACATTCAGCGCGCGAGGGAAAGAGAAATTCTCATTATTGGGAGAGGAAGGGGGTTGGGGGAAGAGAGAGAGAAGAAAGAGAACAAATGAATGCAGAGTAGAGGAGGGAAAAATAACATAAGTTCAACAAGTGCTGTTCCTTGCCTCTGGAGCTGTACTGTGTGTGTGTGTGTGTGTGTGTGTGTGTGTGTGTGTGTGTGTGTGTGTGTGTGTGTGTGTGTGTGTGTGTGTGTGTGTGTGTGTGTGTGTGTGTGTGTGTGTGTGTGTGTGTCCTACTCCAGTGAACAGTACAAATCAATGAGGTAGTGGGATTCCAGTGGCAGCTGTGTTGCATAACAGGGCTCACTCAGTCTGACACCTCACAGAGGCTCTGCACATCTTCTCTTCCTCTCCTCCTCTTTCCCCTACTCCTCTTCCTCTCTTCTCTCCTCCTCTTTCCCCTATTCCTCTTCCTCTCCTCCTCTTTCCCCTACTCCTCCATTCTCTCCTCCTCTTTCCCCTACTTCTCTTCCTCTCCTCCCTTTCTCTCCTCCTTTTTCCCCTACTTCTCTTCCTCTCCTCCCTTCTCTCCTCCTCTTTCCCCTACTCCTCCCTTCTCTCCTCCTCTTTCCTCTACTTCTCTTCCTCTCCTCCCTTCTCTCCTCCTCTTTCCCCTACTTCTCTTCCTCTCCTCCCTTCTCTCCTCCTCTTTCCCCTACTTCTCTTCCTCTCCTCCCTTCTCTCTCCTCTTTCCCCTACTCCTCTTCCTCTCCTCCCTTCTCTCCTCCTCTTTCCCCTACTTCTCTTCCTCTCCTCCCTTCTCTCCTCCTCTTTCCCCTACTCCTCTTCCTCTTCTCTCCTCCTCTTTCCCCTACTCCTCTTTCTCCCCTCCCTTCTCTCCTCCTCTTTCCCCTACTCCTCTTCCTCTCATCCTCTTTCCCCTATTCCTCTTCCTCTCCTCCCTTCTCTCCTCCTCTTTCCCCTACTTCTCTTCCTCCTCTTTCCCCTACTTCTCTTCCTCTCCTCCCTTCTCTCCTCCTCTTTCCCCTACTTCTCTTCCTCTCCTCCCTTCTCTCCTCCTCTTTCCCCTACTCCTCTTCCTCTCCTCCCTTCTCTCCTCCTCTTTCCCCTACTCCTCTTCCTCTCCTCCCTTCTCCCTTCTCTCCTCCTCTTTTCCCCTCTCCTCTTCCTCTCCTCCTCTTTCCCTTACTCCTCTTCCTCTCCTCCCTTCTCTCCTCCTTTTCCCCTACTCCTCCTCCTCTTCCTCTTCCTCTCCTCCTCTTTCCCCTACTCCTCTTCCTCCTACTCCTCTTCCTCTCCTCCCTTCTCTCCCCCTCTTTCCCCTACTCCTCTTCCTCTCCTCCCTTCTCTCCTCCTCTTTCCCCTACTCCTCTTCCTCTCCTCCCTTCTCTCCTCCTCTTTCTCTCCTCCTCTTTCCCCTACTCCTCTTCCTCTCCTCCTCTTTCCCTTACTCCTCTTCCTCTCCTCCCTTCTCTCCTCCTCTTTCCCCTACTCCTCCTCCTCTCTCCTCCTCTTCCTCTCCTCCTCTTTCCCCTACTCCTCTTCCTCTCCTCCCTTCTCCCTTCTCTCCTCCTCTTTCTCTCCTCCTCTTTCCCCTACTCCTCTTCCTCTCCTCCTCTTTCCCTTACTCCTCCATTCTCTCCTCCTCTTTCCCCTACTTCTCTTCCTCTCCTCCCTTTCTCTCCTCCTCTTTCCCCTACTTCTCTTCCTCTCCTCCCTTCTCTCCTCCTCTTTCCCCTACTTCTCTTCCTCTCCTCCCTTCTCTCCTCCTCTTTCCCCTACTCCTCTTCTCTCTCCTCCCTTCTCTCCTCCTCTTTCCCCTACTCCTCTTCCTCTCCTCCCTTTCCCCTCTCCTCCTCTTTCTCTCCTCCTCTTTCCCCTACTCCTCTTCCTCTCCTCCTCTTTCCCTTACTCCTCTTCCTCTCCTCCCTTCTCTCCTCCTCTTTCCCCTACTCCTCCTCCTCTCCTCCTCTTCCTCTCCTCTTTCCCCTACTCCTCTTCCTCTCCTCCCTTCTCCCTTCTCTCCCCCTCTTTCCCTTACTCCTCTTCCTCTCCTCCCTTCTCTCCTCCTCTTTCCCCTACTCCTCCTCCTCTCCTCCTCTTCCTCTCCTCCTCTTTCCCCTACTCCTCTTCCTCTCCTCCCTTCTCCCTTCTCTCCCCCTCTTTCTCTCCTCCTCTTTCCCCTACTCCTCTTCCTCTCCTCCCTTCTCTCCTCCTCTTTCCTTTACATCTCTTCCACCCACTGCACTCTGCCTCTCTCAAACTCTCAGTACTACTTTCCCTCCTCTTTCTCTCTCTCTTTCTGTTTAGCTGCAGTTTCACTCTTCTCATTTCACTTTCTCTCTTTCTCCCTCTGTCCCTCTCTTTCTCACTTCATTCATTCTCTCTCTATCTTGCTCTCTCTCTCTCTCTGTTTAGCTGCTTCTTCTCTGTTGTCATCTCTCTTCCTCAGCTGCTTTCTCTCTATCCTTCCAATCAGACTGAGGAATGGAGACGAGCTTTCAGCTATCCTAACATAACCTACTCACTACACTAATGAACACTGGGAGCTGAACTATGCTGAAATATGTCTCCATAGGGTTACTGCTTGTTAGAAGTCCACACACACACACACACACGCGCGCGCACACACGCTGTCTTGCACACACACACAATTCGCTGTCACAAATTGCCCAGAATGACAAGCTGAGAGAGTGTAATGGAGTACCACAAGAGCGTAACTTCATTTACTAGAATGATTCACAGACAGAGTGACACATGGACGGACACAGGAGACAAAGAGACAAGGAGACAGGGAGACAGAGAGACAGAGAGACAAGGAGACAGGGAGACAGAGAGACAGGAGACAGAGAGACAAGGAGACATAGAGATAGAGAGACAAGGAGACAGAGAGACAAGGAGACAGAGAGACAAGGAGACAGAGAGACAGAGAGACAAGGAGACAGAGAGACAAGGAGACAGGAGACATATAGACAAGGAGACAGGGAGACAGGAGACAGAGAGACAAGGAGACAGCAAGACAAGAAGGCAGGAGATAGAGAGACAAGGAGACTGGGAGACAGAGAGACAAGGAGACAGGGAGACAGGGAGACAGGGGAAGAAAAAGGATGAGAGACAGAGGAGAAAAGCAGTGGAGAGAGACAGACAAAGAAAGAGAGAGGGGAAAGAGAGAATGAGAGGGAGAACATGTAAGAGATTGAGGGAGAGAATGCGAGAGAGAAGGAGAAGCGGACAGAAAAAGAGATTGAAAGAAAAAAGAAAAGAAGAAGTCAGAACAAGAGAACTAGATCCTCATCACACCTAGTGATGGGGGGAGGGGATCCATGCTTGCATATCACAATATTCATTTGACAATATTATATTGATACTTTGGCTCCATGTATCAATTCATTAAAATAAAAGTGATTTTGTTCATGTAGGTAGCATTAGTCAACGCTAGTCAGCTCTACCTGCGCCAAAACTCAGGTCATTGTTATCTTATAGCTTGTTCTTCCTCTTCTTTTTAAAGCCAACATGTTTTCAGCACTTTTCTATCCATGACTGATTAAAACGTGTCTCTCTGCAGCAGACATAAAGTGAGCAATATGTTTGGAACATCTAATCACAATAAAATGGCAGTATTGAATCGCAATACATATCATATCGGCACAGAAGTATTGTGATAATATTGTATTGTGAGGCCCCTGGCAATTCCCAGCCTTACTCAGGCTCCCAAGTGCTGCAGGGATCTAAGACACTGCATTTCAGTGCAAGACTACAAGAGGTGTCACTACAGCCCCTGGTTCAATTCCAGGCTGTATCACTTCCGGGTGTGATTGGGAGCCCCATAGGGTGGCGTACAATTGGCTCAGCGTTGGCCGGGGAAGGCTGTCATTGTAAATAAGTTCTTAACTAACATGCCTAGTTAAATAAAGGTTTGCCTGATTATTCAGCGTACAGCATAACAAATCAATTAGGGAAGCCTTTCACTTTATACTGGCTGAGGTTAGTTCTGAATACACAGTGAGGGAGAGGATAGCCTAATGAATCAATGTGTAGGTAGGTGTTGGGGTCCCGCTGTTAAACACAGAGCACTGGTGCGTTACCAAACCTAATTAAATACAATGTCCGGGCAGCCCTCAGCCTCTGGGTCTGACTCTCCTGTGACACTGGGTCAACCATACCCACCACACGAGCCACACGGAAATGATGCCTCAGTACACAAAGGACTGCTACTAGGGGGAAACAAACAAACAGGCACTTCTTGATTATGGGAAACGTTCCCAGGGATGGGCATTGTTGTAAGGTTGGAGCCATGGCGACTGGGTGAGAGAGCCACCTCTTCTCTTACTCTAATGCACTTTACTGTCTGCACAGTCTGCCACTTCGATAGCCTTGCATCAATGAGACTACGTCTGTCTGGGGAACTCAAGTAGGGATAGTTGCTTTACTACTAGAGGCATGTCGCTATCATTTTTTGTTAAAACATTGTACTCTATTTCTGTCTAGGTGTGAACATTAAATTAAGCTTGGGGGCCTCCAGGTTGGAGCAGTGGTTAAGGGCGCTGTACTGCAGCGCCAGCTGTGCCACCAGAGACTCTGGGTTCGCGCCCAGGCTCTGTCGTAACCGGCCACGACCGGGAGGTCCGTGGGGCGACGCACACTTGGCCCAGCGTCGTCCGGGTTAGGGAGGGCTTGGCCGGTAGGGATGTCCTTGTCTCATCGCGCACCAGCGACTCCTGTGGCGGGCCGGGTGCAGTGCACGCCAATCAAGGTAGCCAGGTGCACTGTGTTTCCTCCGACACATTGGTGGGGCTGGCTTCCGGGTTGGATGCGCGCTGTGTTAAGAAGCAGTGTGGCTTGGTTGGGTTGTGTATCGGAGGTCACATGACTTTCAACCTTCGTCTCTCCCGAGCCTGTATGGGAGTTGTAGCGATGAGACAAGTAGCTACTAAAAACAATTGGATACCACGAAATTGGGGAGAAAAAAGGGTAAAATTCACAAAATAAATTAATAATAATAATTAAGCTTGGAATTCTGGTTAACACAAGCATACATACAACTTTATAAAGTGGCTCATGTGGCACAGACAGACAGGCCCACTACACAGAGAGACCCCTGGGTGTGTTTGTGTGTGTGTGTCAGGTCCCTCGCCCTTGCAGCACTGCTGAAGGTGAGCTGAGCTGTGGCCTCTCTCCAGGGACACACAAACTCCCTTTTTGCTCTTCAGTGAAAATAAACACCAGATGCTGTCTCCCTGCATATTGATTGTGTGTCATAGTGAGAGAAGAAGATGGGGGGCAGAGATGAGACAGAGAGAGAGAGAGAGAGAGAGAGAGAGAGAGGGATAGAGAGCAGAAGAGAGAACAAGGGAAAAATAGAGAGAGAGAGAGATAGAGCAGAAGAGAGGACAAGGGAAAAATAGAGAGAGAGAGAGAGAGAGAGATAGAGAGCAGAAGAGAGAACAAGGGAAAATAGAGAGAGAGCGAGAGAGAGATAGAGAGCAGAAGAGAGAACAAGGAAAAATAGAGAGAGAGAGAGAGATGGAGCAGAAGAGAGAACAAGGGGAAAATTGAGTGAGAGAGAGAGAGAGAGAGAGAGAGAGAGAGAGAGATCGAGAGCAGAAGAGAGAACAAGGGGAAAATAGAGAGAGAGAGAGAGAGAGAGAGAGCAGAAGAGAGAACAAGGGGAAAATAGAGAGAGAGAGAGAGAGAGAGAGGGATAGAGAGCAGAAGAGAGAACAAGGGAAAAATAGAGAGAGGAAAGATAGAGCAGAAGAGAGGACAAGGGAAAAATAGAGAGAGAGAGAGAGAGAGCAGAAGAGAGAACAAGGGAAAAATAGAGAGAGAGCGAGAGAGAGATAGAGAGCAGAAGAGAGAACAAGGAAAAATAGAGAGAGAGAGAGATAGAGCAGAAGAGAGAACAAGGGGAAAATTGAGTGAGAGAGAGAGAGAGAGAGAGAGAGATCGAGAGCAGAAGAGAGAACAAGGGGGAAAAATAGAGAGAGAGAGAGAGAGAGAGAGAGAGAGAGAAGAGAGAACAAGGGGAAAATAGAGAGAGAGAGAGAGAGAGAGAGAGAAAGAGAGCAGAAAAGAACAAGGGAAAAATAGAGAAAGAGAGAGAGAGAGAGAGAGAGAGAGAAAGAGAGAACAAGGGAAAAAAATATATATATATATATAGAGAGAGAGAGAGAGAGAGAGAGAGAAAGAGAGAACAAGGGAAAAATATAGAGAGAGAGATTGAGAGAGAGAGAGAAAGAGAGAGAGGGGGCAGAGATGTGACAGAGAGAGAAATAAAAGAGAGAAAAATAAAGTGTGAGAGAGAAATAGAGAGAGAGGAGAGAGAGACAGAGAAATATAAACAAAGCAGTGAGGAAGAGAGAGAAAGGAGAGAGAGACAGAGAAATATAAACAAAGCAGTGAGGAAGAGAGAGAAAGGAGAGAGAGACAGAGAAATATAAACAAAGCAGTGAGGAAGAGAAAACCTGTGGGCAGCTCCAGGAGTGATGTCAGATGGGCTCCTCTCCTACCAGCAGATCAATCTCATTCACACAGTTCAGTCCATTCTAGACCAATGCAAACATGCAACAGTAGCACCAATACCATGCAGGCCTCCCAATGCAAATACTGTAGGACCTGTCACTGTCAAGGACTAGACCTGTCTGATCCTGCAGTCTGTAGTTGTTGATCTCAGCTGAAGGAGAAGTGCGGACCTGATACATTGTAAATTGAACAGTAAACACATGGTCTGTGCTGTCAGACAGGCAGTACATAATATTTTAGCTTAAAGCTAAAAATGTGACACCAGACTGGATGAGGAGGAGACTGCATCTACAATGGACGACAGGCAGTTGTCCCACGGTTCATTCAGTCGACTACAGACGACCATATGATGAACGGCGATATATGCCTGTTACCCCTATGGTTATGGGGAACTGTTTGAGTGTGTATGAGGTATCACTGACCTCCGTGATGCGTGGGTTGGTACACTGGACTTTCTTGCTGGACAGGTCTAGCCAGCGGGTGGTATAGGGGTTGAGGGGTGGGCAGTGGTGGCGCAGGGTACAGCGGCCCTCTCCACTACACCAGCCACACTGGAACTTCCTCTGGGCCTTCAGACACATGCCACAGCTGTCCCTCTGGGCCACACACTTATACAGGTGCACTGTGGGATTCAGGAGGACTCAGGGTAAACACTACAGTGTTGGGAACAGTAAACAGCATTTGATTTGAACGTAACATTATACTGACAATTTAACACATTTGTCAACCTAACATTATCTGACAAACAAACTGCAGTGTAATGTAGTACTGGACTGTATTCCTGGGGGATTTAGTTGGTTAAACATTACATTCTTTAAGAATGATACAACTGTGTTCTTCATACCTGCTGTTTGGGTAAAAGCAGGTATTATGCTGTGTATCCAGCTGAGACAAGACGTTATTTGACAAGGAGCATCTGTTTTATGTGTTGGTGTCAACAAATGTGTGTGTATGTGTGTGTGTTTGGTTGGTTTTACTATCCTTGTGGGGACCAAAAGACCTCACAAGAATAGTAAAACAAGGAAAGTGAGGACATTTCACTGGTCCCCACCAGGAAAAAGGCTATTTTATGATTAGGGTTACAATCAGGGTTAAGGTTAGAATTAGGGTTAGGTTTAGGGGTTTAGGTTTAAGGTAAGGATTAAGGTTAGGTTTAGGGTTAGTAGTTAGGTTTAGGTTTGGGTTTAAGGTAAGGGTTAAGGTTAAGGTTAGGTTTAGGGATTAGGGAAAATAGGATTTTGAATGGGAATCCCCACAGGGATAGTAAAACAAGCAATGTGAATGTCTTACCTTGGATATTATCTGGGTTGTCTATAAGGAAGTTGCCGTTCCAGACCACTGAAAAATCCACTGGCAACTCACTGATCTTCATCCCTTCATAGAGATACTGAGAGAGAGAGAGAGAGAGAGAGAGAGAGAGAGAGAGAGAGAGAGAGAGAGAGAGAGAGAGAGAGAGAGAGAGAGAGAGAGAGAGAGAGACAGAGAGAGAGAGAGAGAGACAGAGAGAGAGAGAGAGAGAGAGGTGAGGTAGAGGGAAAGAGGAGGGGGAAAGAGGGAGGGGAGGGAGAGAGAGGGGAGAGAGAGAGAGAGAGAGAGAGAGAGAGGGAGAAAGAGAGAGAGAGGGGTGAGGTAGGGGGAAAGAGGAGGGAAAGAGGGAGGGGAGGGGAGAGAGAGGGGGAGAGAGAGAGAGAGAGGGAGAAAGAGAGAGAGAGGGGTGAGGTAGGGGGAAAGAGGAAGGGGAAAGAGGGAGGGAGGGAGAGAGAGGGGGAGAGAAGGAAAAAGTAGAGAGAGGGAGCAAAAGAGAGCAAGAGGGAGAAAAAAATGCAAAATAGAGAATTTCAGCATGAGAAACTTAAATACCCACCACAAATCCCTGACCCTGGTGCTGCATGTTGAATGTTCCCCTAACGTTGCTACAACCTTGCATCACCACCTCATTTTAAATAGGACAAGAGGGAGAGGAGAGTTAAAGAGATTCTCTGGTACTTTTCTATATGTTTTAGCCAGTAATTGTGATAGTAGCAGTCACAAGCCAAAAGTCGTCTCTGAAAATGGCGTACTACCTCACATATGTGCAGATATGTGTACTACGCTATTGCTCTCTCCTTCTCTGCTGTCCACTGAGCCGTTGGGCCGGCCCTGCAACCTCATTGGATAATGCTGGACAGGACTCTTGCTACCTGTTACTCAAAGGCGAGGGGCTAAATCTCAAAGTATAAAACTCAAATTGCTAGGGGCTGGCCCACATGTGGGGGAAAGTAGGGAAAATGGCAGGGCACAGCTTCAAGAAAACAGTTGCTTTCGAACTAGAGATTTCATGATTAATTGAGGTAAGAGAATAATTCTGCTCATAGATGATATATGTATGAAGTACACATTGACACATCCAGCCCAACGTGGGAGCCCAACGCGGGAGCCCAACGCGGGAGCCCAACGCGGGAGGTTTACAAAATACTTTCTTAGTCGCCAAAGCCCCAGAGCATGTCTTTAAGTCCTCCTAGATTCCCCCTTCCTTCTCTCTGTCCTCCTAGATTCTCCCTACCTTCTCTCTGTCCTCCTAGATTCCCCCTTCCTTCTCTCTGTCCTCCTAGATTCTCCCTTCCTTCTCTCTGTCCTCCTAGATTCTCCCTTCCTTCTCTCTGTCCTCCAAGATTCCCCCTTCCTTCTCTCTGTCAGCCTAGATCCCCCCTTCCTTCTCTCTGTCCTTCTAAATTCCCCCTTCCTTCTCTCTGTCCTCCTAGATTCCCCCTTCCTTCTCTCTGTCCTCCTAGATTCCCCCTTCCTTCTCTCTGTCCTCCTAGATTCCCCATTCCTTCTCTCTGTCCTCCTAGATGATGTCCTCAGCTGCTGTGTGTGTGTGTGTGTGTGTGTGTGTGTGTGTGTGTGTGTGTGTGTGTGTGTGTGTGTGTGTGTGTGTGTGTGTGTGTGTGTGTGTGTGTGTGTATGTGTGTGTGTATGTGTGTGTGTGTGTGTGTGTGTGTTTGTGTGTTTGTGTGTGTGTGTCTTCTGGGAATAGGACTGGAATCAGTGTGAGCCTGGCTGGAGGGCAGAGCAGAGCTTCACTGCATTAACTTTCCTATCCTGTGCTGACCTGTGTAACTACCCAGGCCAGGGCCCCTCTCTCACCCAGCCTATCCACTGACAGGCTACTGCTGCTGGGTACAGTTGACATGGGTAGAGGCCTCACACCACAGACACTGTTAACACTCTCACTAAGAGTCTGACAATCATTGACATTCATTGACATTGAGAGTGCAAAATGGGAATAGTTACTGTGTGGTAAATATAGTGGATGTGTGAGGGTTATTTAGGAGTTAACCAGGGTGTTGTGGTGATATAGTGGATGTGTGAGGGTTATTTAGGAGTTAACCAGGGTGTTGTGGTGATATAGTGGACATAATTTCACATGGATACATGTAGATATACATCTGGCTGTGGTGAATAAAGAGAGATGTTGTATACATTTTGTATGTAGGGTTAGTAATGTGCTGTAAGAGTGTATTCTGCAGTACCTGTGTGTAAATGTGAGCCTTTGCTAGCTAGTGTGTGTTACTCTGAGTGTCCATCATGTATATAGCATGTCTCCAGACCCTGTCGTGTGTTACTGTGTGTTACTAACCCAAACCCTGCACTGTGTTACTGTTTGTTACTAACCCTTAACCCTGCAGTGTGTTACTGTGTGTTACTAACCCTAACCCTGTAGTGTGTTACTGTGTGTTACTAACCCTAACCCTGCAGTGTGTTACTGTGTGTTACTAACCCAAACCCTGCACTGTGTTACTGTTTGTTACTAACCCTTAACCCTGCAGTGTGTTACTGTGTGTTACTAACCCTAACCCTGTAGTGTGTTACTGTGTGTTACTAACCCTAACCCTGCAGTGTGTTACTGTGTGTTACTAACCCTAACCCTGCAGTGTGTTACTGTGTGTTACAAACCCTAACCCTGCAGTGTGTTACTGTGTGTTACTAACCCTTAACCCTGCACTGTGTTACTGTGTGTTACTAACCCTTAAACCTGCAGTGTGTTACTGTGTGTTACAAACCCTTAACCCTGCAGTGTGTTACTGTGTGTTACTAACCCTAACCCTGTAGTGTGTTACTGTGTGTTACTAACCCTAACCCTGTAGTGTGTTACTGTGTGTTACTAACCCTAACCCTGCAGTGTGTTACTGTGTGTTGCTGTGTGTTACTAACCCTAACCCTGCAGTGTGTTACTGTGTGTTACTAATCCTAACCCTGCAGTGTGTTACTGTGTGTTACTAACCCTAACCCTGCAGTGTGTTACTAACCCTAACCCTGCAGTGTGTTACTGTGTGTTACTAACCCTTAAACCTGCAGTGTGTTACTGTGTGTTACAAACCCTTATCCCTGCAGTGTGTTACTGTGTGTTACTAACCCTAACCCTGCAGTGTGTTACTGTGTGTTACTAACCCAAACCCTGCACTGTGTTACTGTGTGTTACTGACCCTTATCCCTGCAGTGTGTTACTGTGTGTTACTAACCCTAACCCTGCAGTGTGTTACTGTGTGTTACTAACCCAAACCCTGCACTGTGTTACTGTGTGTTACTGACCCTTATCCCTGCAGTGTGTTACTGTGTGTTACTAACCCTAACCCTGCAGTGTGTTACTGTGTGTTACTAACCCTAACCCTGCAGTGTGTTACTGTGTGTTACTAACCCTTAAACCTGCAGTGTGTTACTGTGTGTTACTAACCCAAACCCTGCAGTGTGTTACTGTGTGTTACTAACCCTAACCCTGCAGTGTGTTACTGTGTGTTACTAACCCAAACCCTGCACTGTGTTACTGTGTGTTACTGACCCTTATCCCTGCAGTGTGTTACTGTGTGTTACTAACCCTAACCCTGCAGTGTGTTACTGTGTGTTACTAACCCAAACCCTGCACTGTGTTACTGTGTGTTACTGACCCTTATCCCTGCAGTGTGTTACTGTGTGTTACTAACCCTAACCCTGCAGTGTGTTACTGTGTGTTACTAACCCTAACCCTGCAATGTGTTACTGTGTGTTACTAACCCTTAAACCTGCAGTGTGTTACTGTGTGTTACTAACCCAAACCCTGCAGTGTGTTACTGTGTGTTACTAACCCTAACCCTGCAGTGTGTTACTGTGTGTTACTAACCCTAACCCTGCAGTGTGTTACTGTGTGTTACAAACCCTAACCCTGCAGTGTGTTACTGTGTGTTACTAACCCTTAACCCTGCACTGTGTTACTGTGTGTTACTAACCCTTAACCCTGCATTGTGTTACTGTGTGTTACTAACCCTAACCCTGCAGTGTGTTACTGTGTGTTACTAACCCTTAACCTTGCACTGTGTTACTGTGTGTTACTAACCCTTAACCCTGCATTGTGTTACTGTGTGTTACTAACCCTAACCCTGCAGTGTGTTACTGTGTGTTACTAACCCTAACCCTGCAGTGTGTTACTGTGTGTTACTAACCCAAACCCTGCACTGTGTTAACTGACCCTTATCCCTGCAGTGTGTTACTGTGTGTTACTAACCCTTAACCCTGCACTGTGTTACTGTGTGTTACTAACCCTTAACCCTGCATTGTGTTACTGTGTGTTACTAACCCTAACCCTGCAGTGTGTTACTGTGTGTTACTAACCCTTAACCTTGCACTGTGTTACTGTGTGTTACTAACCCTTAACCCTGCATTGTGTTACTGTGTGTTACTAACCCTAACCCTGCAGTGTGTTACTGTGTGTTACTAACCCTAACCCTGCAGTGTGTTACTGTGTGTTACTAACCCAAACCCTGCACTGTGTTACTGTGTGTTACTGACCCTTATCCCTGCAGTGTGTTACTGTGTGTTACTAACCCTAACCCTGCACTGTGTTACTGTGTGTTACTAACCCTAACCCTGCAGTGTGTTACTGTGTGTTACTGACCCTTATCCCTGCAGTGTGTTACTGTGTGTTACTAACCCTTAAACCTGCAGTGTGTTACTGTGTGTTACTGACCCTTATCCCTGCAGTGTGTTACTGTGTGTTACTAACCCTAACCCTGCAGTGTGTTACTGTATGTTACTAACCCTTAATCCTGCAATGTGTTACTGTGTGTTACTGTGTGTTACTAACCCTAACCCTGCAGTGTGTTACTGTGTGTTACTAACCCTTAACCCTGCACTGTGTTACTGTGTGTTACTAACCCTTAACCCTGCATTGTGTTACTGTGTGTTACTAACCCTTAAACCTGCAGTGTGTTACTGTGTGTTACTAACCCAATCCCTGCAGTGTGTTACTAACCCTTAACCCTGCAATGTGTTACTGTGTGTTGCTGTGTGTTACTAACCCTAACCCTGCAGTGTGTTACTGTGTGTTACTGTGTGTTACTAACCCTAACCCTGCAGTGTGTTACTGTGTGTTACTAACCCTAACCCTGCAGTGTGTTACTAACCCTAACCCTGCAGTGTGTTACTGTGTGTTACTAACCCTAACCCTGTAGTGTGTTACTGTGTGTTACTAACCCTAACCCTGCAGTGTGTTACTGTGTGTTACTAACCCTAACCCTGCAGTGTGTTACTGTGTGTTACTAACCCTAACCCTGTAGTGTGTTACTGTGTGTTACTAACCCTAACCCTGCAGTGTGTTACTGTGTGTTACTAACCCTAACCCTGCAGTGTGTTACTGTGTGTTACTTAACCCTGCAGTGTGTTACTGTGTGTTACTAACCCTAACCCTGCAGTGTGTTACTGTGTGTTACTAACCCTAACCCTGCAGTGTGTTACTGTGTGTTACTAACCCTAACCCTGCAGTGTGTTACTGTGTGTTACTAACCCTAACCCTGCAGTGTGTACCCACCGAGCTGTTCTGACACTGTACAGAGGAGCTGTTGAAGCGCAGGGCGGTGACACGGTGGCTGACCCCTTGGATGTGGAGGACGCACTCATACCCCCGCTGGCCAGACTGGGGCTGGGGAAGGTTCCGGGCCTTCAGGGTGATGGGCTTCACCTCCCCAGCCGGGATCAGAATCTCCCCCGACCGCACCAGCTGAGGACAGTCCTAGAGAGGGGGGTGGGGAAGGTTAAAGGTCAAATAAACTAACAGACACAACAATCACAGTGGATACACACAAACAACAAACACACGCAGCAGACACACATATAGAAGCTAGCTGGCTAACATTGTATATTTCCTTGGATGAAAGAACAAAAGCCCTTGACACGAGAAGGAGTGATGGAGGGAGAGGGGAGGGAGGTAGCAGGGTCAAACTGGCCATAGAGGATGGTGCTGGAGATTGTTGGCTGCTCCACTTCTTCCAAAGCCTTTCTCACATAATAGGATCACCTCGGAGGGTCAATCTTCTAAAATGGCAGCCAGTGCTTTGTCACTGATGACAACAGACAGCGGGAGGAAACATCTGCAGGATCATAAAACTGGGGGAGGCCAATAATAGCTACAGCTGTGTGTGGGTGTGTATGTGTGTGTGTGTGTGTATCAGTCAGTGCTGCCACAGTCGGTCTCTTTGGAGTGTGTCAAAAGGGAAGTGTGAAGAGAGAGGCCACTGTCCTCCTGTCCTCTGCAGCAGTAGACTGTTCTCACTCTCAGACAGACAGATCAATGTGTTACTTTACACCCAGATAGATAGATAGATAGGCGGTAAACACACTCCACTGTCACAGAGAGCGAGAGGAGAGGAAGAGTGTGTGTGTGTGTGTGTGTCAGTGGAGGCTGCTGAGGGGAGGACGGCTCATAATAATGGCTGGAACGGAGTAAATGGAATGGCATCAAACACATGGAAACCGTTTGATGTATTTGATCCCATTCCCCGTATCCTGCTCCAGCCATTACCACGTGTCCGTCCTCCCTAATTAAGGTGCCACCAACCTCCTGTGGTGTGTGTATGGTACGTACCTCGGAGGCGTTGACGCGTCCCTCCTGGAAGGAGCAGCTGGAGGGGTCATGGGTACACAGGTTACGGTACTTGCACCAGTGGCAGCGGAAGGCACTGTTCACACAGGACAGACACCTGGAGACAGAGGACAAACAGATGGACAGGACAGACACTCAGGAATCTGCACCAGTCACGTGGGAGGAGGTGGCACAAAACGGGCATGAATCTCCAAGGAGGAAACAAGTGCAGCAGATCCCAAGTGGGCACCTGCTGTTGATGCCCTTGTGGTTGGCACGGTACCTCCTAGCTCTTACAGGAAGTGTGCCAACCTGGCGCTCCAACTAGTTTCTAGTGGTTTCCTAACCTGTCTGTGTGAATAGAGGCAAAGCAGCTACAGCCGGCCCCGGGACACAGAGGGCACTATTTTTTTCCTATTTAGTGCACTTTGTTTGACCTGGTCCCTGGTGAAACATAGTATTCTAAATAGGGAACAGGATGCCATTTGGGACGAACCCCAGCGACTGAAGCAGAGTCAGGGAGGTAAAGTGAGTAATGGGGATGAATAATATGTTGGCACAGCTTGATCCTGTCATTACCGTTAGGCCAGTGTTATTGTAATGTGGTTGTAATTACCAGCTGGCATGGTGCCTGCGTGCTGCCATAGATGCCCTGGGCATGGTGGGCATGGGGGGTGGGTAGAGATATGGCTGGCATCCTCTATGTAGGCATACTGCATCTATAACCACCTCAAACAATGGCTCTGTGTTCATCCTCTCTAGGATGAGATGAGGGAGGAGGGGTAGAGAATGTTGAGGGATGGCAGGGAAACAGCAGACACAAACTTGGGCATAAGATGATGTCAGGGTGTGTGCGTGTCTCTGTGCCAATGTCATGACTCAGACCTCTCAGGAAGGGAGGAAGGGGACAGTGTTGCGTAGTCTAGCAGTCAGCATGTTTGCTACTACTACTATTACAAGCATCATCATGATGGAAGCCTTGGCCTGATACTCTGTTCCTCTGATAAGCTGTCCCCCTGATACTCTGTCCCCCTGATACTCTGTCCCCCTGATACTCTGTCCCCCTGATAAGCTGTCCCCCTGTCCCCCTGATACTCTGTCCCCCTGATACTCTGTCCCCCTGATACTCTGTCCCCCAATACTCTGTCCCCCAATACTCTGTCCCCCAATACTCTGTCCCCCAATACTCTGTCCCCCAATACTCTGTCCCCCTGATACTCTGTCCCCCTGATACTCTGTCCCCCTGATACTCTGTCCCCCAATACTCTGTCCCCTAAAGCCGTTCTCACATTGGCACTTTGAAGTGACTCAAATCCCATTTATTTGTCCAATTCATTTCCGTTTTTCTCCCTGCAGTCTGAACAGCCAAAAACCACCTACAATTGTAGGTGGAAATCAAATACAAGTCTGATTCCTGGCCATGTGACTTGTGTCTGAACAGTCAAATTTGATTTATTTGCCCTCACATGGTTAGTCTGTTATTTGGTATATCTTGTTGCTTGCTGGCTACTCTGTTGACAGTTTGACAAGAACATGTGGTAGATAACTAGCTTGGTAACGGTTTACAAACAAATGAGGGAATGTTCTAGAAAGCTAAACAGCTACCTAGCTAGCTAGTTGACTGCTGTACATAGTGAAAAAGGACTAGTGACCAATCTGATTTGGTCACTTGTAACTTGCTGTTTGGACAGCCAGTAGTCCAAAAGAGATTTGAAAAACAAAACTGATTTGAGCATCAAGGCCTGCAGTGTGAACAAGGCTCAAGGGTTGTGTCACTGTGATGTTGATTAAAATGGTTGTACAATTTTCTGACAAGCGGTCCATGTCTCTATGACTGCATCTGAAATGGCATCCTATTTCCTATATAGTGCTCTACTTTTGACCAGAACCGTATGAGGGCCGTAGTCAAACGTAGTGCACGATATAGGGTGCTGGGTACTGATTCAGACTAACCCCACAGTATGACTGGTACAGTAACTGGTCCCTCCTTATAGTCTTACTGTACAGTATAATGAGGAGTAGATTGTTGAACTGATGTATAGTCTAATTGAGCTTTTCCAGGCTGGATAAATGATGCAGACTTGTTTATGCTGCAATATTCATCAGAGCAAAAACATGGGAGGATTTAATTCAGAAGAATGAGGCTGATTCGCCCGCCGGTATAGCAGTGTGGGAGGGTGTGTGGGTGGGTGGGTGGGTGTTTCCTGCTTGATTATTTGAGTAGATGTGGGAGCTCTTAATAGAGTACACTGTGACTTTGTGTTCCACTCAGACAGGCTCCTCAGACTGTGACTTTGTGTTCCACTCAAACAGGCTCCTCAGACTGTGATTTTGTGTTCCACTCAAACAGGCTCCTCAGACTGTGATTTTGTGTTCCACTCAGACAGGCTCCTCAGACTGTGACTTTGTGTTCCACTCAGACAGGCTCCTCAGACTGTGACTTTGTGTTCCACTCAGACAGGCTCCTCAGACTGTGATTTTGTGTTCCACTCAGACAGGCTCCTCAGACTGACTTCAGACACAAGGACATAGTCAGACACTGACACTACAGGGGAGGGGAGGGGCTGAAGACAGAGGGCCATGACATCCAACAGAGCCAGGTTCAGACTCTGAGCAGAAAATAAACAGGCTTCCCCAAGGTAACCGTTGTAGAGCTGATGGGAGGGAGCAGCTTGCATTAGACATCACAGGGGCTATTTTAGGCTGGGAGGTTGAGCCTCCCAGCCTAAAAGGCAAGGTGTAGGGACACCGTAACATATTCAGACAGTGTTGATTCAGTAGTGTGGCCCTAGTAAGCAGGGCTCCAGAGTCCTTCACAAATGCTGATCTAGAAGCAGGTCTCCCCCTGTCAATATAATCTTATTCATAATGATCTAACAGGGAAAACTGATGCTAGATCAGCAGTGAATACCGGCCCAGGACTGCAGGAGTAGATGAGGAAGATACTCACAGTTGGTGAACACTGCAGTTGTAGAACTTGACCTCCGTGCTGATGACCATCTGACCAGTCTCCTTAGAGTTGAGCCTCAACTCTACACCTGACCAGTCTAGAGAGAGAGAGAGGGAGAGCGAGAGAGAGACATGGAGAGCGAGAGAGAGAAGAGAGAGAGAGCGCGAGAGAGACAGGGAGAGCGAGAGAGAGAGGAGAGAGAGAGACAGGGAGAGAGAGAGCGAGAGAGGAGAGAGAGAGAGAGAGAGAGAGAGAGAGAGAGAGAGAGAGGACAGAGAATGATGAATGAAGCACTTATACAAATGACACACTATAACATGTAGCAGCTTGTACCAACCCTTCCTGGATTCAATATAACCTGCTTAGAATACAAATGGAGAGACACACAAACACAACACCCCTCTTTTTCTTGAAGTCTATCTTTTCAGTTTCTCAAGAACACATCCCTCCTCTTTCTCCAGCAGTCTCTCTATCCCTTGGGGTTCTATATATATCCTTCCCCTCCCCCAGTTTCTATCCTTCCTTCAGTCTGTCCTTCTGTCTGTCTGCTTGTTCACCCTCTCAGTCCCCTGGAGGCCTGGAAGGGACCCAGAGGGCAGGTAGCGGGCAGTGGGGTACCGGGTGCCAGTCTCTGCTCTGGGACAGCTGGGTCTGAGGTGGGTCTGAGTGGCTACCAGGTACCCGCTGAGGTCCAAGCTGACCCATCCGGCCGGCCACTCATCCCACACAAACACACATCTCATCCCACACTCTGAGGCACACAACACCTACACACACACAGTATAACCCATGTTTTCTCCTTTTTATTTGAATATGTTTGGCAGGTAGCCTAGCAGTTAAGCGTATTGGGCCAGTAACCGAAAGGTTCAAATCCCTGAGCCGGCAAGGTGGAGAATTCTGTTGTTCTGCCCATGAGCAAGGCAGTTTACCCCCAACAACAACTGGGCACATTGGATGTTGATTAAGGCAGCCCCCATGCACCTCTCTGATTCAGAGGGGTTGGGTTAAATACGGAAGACACATTTTGGTTGAATGCATTCAGTTGTGCTACTAACTAGGTATCGTCTTTCCATTTCCCTCTTAGTCTCTCCATTTCCAGTATTTTAGAAAATGACCATCTGGGACTGCAGTGATTTGGCAGTGTGTGGTCCTTAATCAGAATAACAAACTCATAGTTATTCTACTATAAAGACAAAGGGAAATATCTGTGTTATGAACAATGCTGCTGTGTTTTCTCTCTCTCTCCATGTCAGATCACAGAATGATGTGATGTGTAAAGTAGAATGCAGGCTTGGGCTCAGACGGTTCGTAGTGTGGGAGGTTTTAATCAACCTAAGTACATTGTTCTCTCTCACTGCACCTGTTGGGGATATGTTTTTCCACACACCAGACTGAACAGTGCACTACATCAGCTCTGCATTTCAGCTTTCCATCACATCATCTATTTGGCAACTACTAGCGTTGGGCCAGTAACCGAAAGGTTTGTGATTCGAATACCCGAGCCAACAAGGTAAAAAATCTGTCGATGTGTCCTTGAGCAAGGCACTTTTGCCCGAGGCGATGAACTACTATGGCTGACCCTGTAAAACAGCACTTTTCACCGCACCTATCTGGTGTATGTGACAATAAAACATACACTACCGTTCAAAAGTTTGGGGTCACTTAGAAATGTCCTTGTTTTTGAAGAAAAGCACATTTTTTGTCCATTAAAATAACATCGAATTGATCAGAAATACAGTGTAGAGATAGTTAATGTTGTAAATGACTATTGTAGCTAGAAACTGACAATTTGTTATGGAATATCTACATAGGCGTACAGATGCCCATTATCAGCAACCATTACTCCTGTGTTCCAATGGCACGTTGTGTTAGCTAATCCAAGTTTATCATTTTAAAATGCTAATTGATCATTAGAAAACCCTTTTGCAATTATTTTAGCACAGCTGAAAACAGTTGTACTGATTAAAGAAGCAATAAAACTGGCCTTCTTTAGTCTAGTTGAGTATCTGGAGCATCAGCATTTGTGGGTTCGATTACGGGCTCAAAATGGCCAGAAACAAAGACCTTTCTTCTGAAACTCATCAGTCTATTCTTGTTCTGTGTCACGTTGTTGGTAATAATGATGATCGGACCAAGGTGCAGCGTACACAGAGTTACACATGTTTAATAAAGAAACTCACCAAAACCATACAGAACAATAACGAAACGTGAAGTAATGGAGTGCTCACAGGCACTACACAAAAACAATATCCCATCACCCACAGGTGGAAAAATACAACTTAAGTATGAACCCATAATTAGAGACAACGATTACCAGCTGCCTCTAATTGGGAATCATACACAAACACCAACATAGAAAGATAAACCTAGAACCCCACATAGAAATAATAAACAAGACTAAACACCCCTAGTCACGCCCTGACCTACTCTACCATAGAAAATATAGGCTTTCTATGGTCAGGATGTGACATTCTGAGAAATGAAGGCTACTCCATGCGAGAAATTGCCAAGCAACTGAAGATCTTGTACAATGATGTGTACTACTCCCTTCACAGAACAGCGCAAACTGGCCCTAACCAGAATATAAAGAGGAGTGGGAGGCCCCGGTGCACAACTGAGCAAGAGGACAAGTACATTAGAGCGTCTAGTTTGAGAAACAGAAACCTCACAAGTCCTCAACTGGCAGCTTCATTAAATAGTACCCGCAAAACACCAGTCTCACTGTCAACAGTGAAGAGGCAACCCCGGGATGCTGGCCTTCTAGGCAGAGTTGCAAAGAAAAAGCCATATCTCAGACTGGCCAATAAAATAAAATATTATGATGGGAAAAAGAACACAGACACTGGACAGAGGTAGATTGGAAAAAAGTGTCATCGACAGACTAATCTAAATTTGAGGTGTTCGGATCACAAAGAAGAACATTCATGAGACACAGAAAAAATGTAAAGATGCTGGAGGAGTGCTGACACCATCTGTCAAGCATGGTGGCGGCAATGTTATGGTCTGGGGATACTTTGGTGGTGGTAAAGTTGGAGATTTGTACAGGGTAAAAGGGATCTTGAAGAAGGAAGGCTATCACTTCATTTTGCAACGCCCTGCCATACCCTGTGGACGGCGCTTAATTGGAGCCAATTTCCTCCTACAACAGGACAATGACCAAAAGCACAACTCCAAACTATGCAATAACTATTTAGGGAAGAAGCAGTCAGCTGGTATTCTGTCTATAATGTAGTGGCCAGCATAGTCACCGGATCTCAACCCTATTCAGATGTTGTGGGAGCAGCTTGACCGTATGGTACATAAGAAGTGGTGAAATTGCTTCAGATTACCTCAACAAATTGATAACTAGAATGCCAAAGGTCTGTAAGGTTGTAATTGCTGCAAATGGAGGATTATTTTACAAAAGCAAAGTTTGAAAGACACAATTATTATTTCAATTAAAAATCATTACTTATAACCTTGTCAACGTCTTGACTATATTTCCTATTCATTTTGCAACTCATTTCATGTATGTTTTCATGGAAAACAAGGACATTTCCAAACTTTTGAACGGTAGTGTATGTTGTTCCTGTGTCTGCCATTTTGTTTCCCTCTCAGGCAGATAAAACCTCCCCTCCCGCCATCTTCCTCTTTCACTCCGTCCTTCCTCCCTCCCTTCCCTAGCTCCTCCACTGTCACCCTCCCTCCCTCTCTTCCATCCCTCTCTCCCCCTTCCTTCACTTTCATTACTTCTGCACATGATCAATGTTCATCTGGTCAATAACCTCTCCCCTGGTTGTTTGGAAGGTAGGTAGGTAGGTAGGTGGCCGGCTAGTCCTGGCTGATGAGGGGCAGGGTGTGTGTATGAGGTGGGATTGAGAGGGAGATTTATGAGGGGATAAACTGACATTTACCTGGGGGAGAGACATTCATATAAGCCCCCACATGCCACCGACTTGGTGACTGTTGGGTAAACATGGCTGACATTTTAGTCTCAGAGATGGGATTACCTCACTGTGACAGCACACACATACACAAACAAACAAACAAATAGTGTGTGTAATCGTCTACAGTGATTGTATGTGATCACCAATGACGTCACACATGAATATTACATGTTCTACATTTGATACATGTGGAGCTCTGAAATATTTCATTGCTCATAAATCCTGGGCTCAAAACCTGGCTCTCTAGCAGAAAGAAAAATCTAGCAGAGAAAAATAACCTTGGCTTGGGCCTATTTACCTTACTTGGAAAGGCACATCAATACACCATCTAGTTTTTTACATTTGATTCAGATTTTTTTATTTTTACAATACATAAACTTACAGATGCTCACAAACATCCACAAGGTCACTTATTGCTCACACCCCCACCTCCAGCGCCCATATTACTCTCATCAATAACCTTTATTTAACCTTTATTTAACTAGGCAAGTCAGTTAAGAACACATTCTTATTTACAATGACGACTTACCCCCCGGCCAAACATGGACGATGCTGGGTCAATTATGTGCCACCCTATGGGACTCCCCAATCACAGCCGGATGTGATGCAGCCTGGTTACGAACCAGGTACTGCAGTGACACCTCCATACACTGATATGGAGTGTCTTAGACCACTGCGCCACTCGGCCTCAAACTGCACCATTTTGTGTCTCTCTGTCCTCCACACACTTTCAACATTTACATAATAAATCATTTGACATTTCCATTGTGTTAACGATGGAGGATTGATTTCCAGGAGTATGGTCCAACCCATTGATTATGCCATGTCTGGAAGTATGCAGACAGACAGGTTAACAGTACATTTCCATTGTGTTAACGATGGAGGATTGATTTCCAGTTTGGAAGTATACGTTTTTTCAAGATGATTGAGGAGAAAAGTATGGTCCAACCCATTGGGTATCTCACTACACCCCCATATGCCATGTCTGGAAGTATGCAGACAGACAGGTTAACAGTACATTTACATTGTGTTAACGATGGAGGATTGATTTCCAGTTTGGAAGTATATGTTTTTTCAAGATGATTGAGGAGAAAAGTATGGTCCAACCCATTGGGTATCTCACTACACCCCCATATGCCATGTCTGGAAGTATGCAGACAGACAGGTTAACAGTACATTTACATTGTAATACTTCTATCAGACAACTTGTGGTGGTTCATTTCTTTACTATCAAATGAGGAAAGACAAACATATCACACAAGTCAGAGTTATACTTAAACTAAATCTTTAATAATAAGAGCTTTGCATTAGCAATGACTTTCAACGATTCACCATTTCAAATGATCCGTTGAGAGTCCTAAAACTAAAGTACAAAGGTCTTTGAAAGCCAAGATACACCCCTTTCAACCTACATGACGAACAACAGATACATAGAATGTTCACAAGGTTAAGACTCCAAACGGGAACCATCTCTCCCTGATACGGTTATAGAGCAGAAACATTAACTCATGTTCTCTGGAATGCTCTTTAGGTTTTATCACCCAAAGACATGGTAAATCTCCTCTGTCAGTGTTATCTCATAGAGACCCATCCTCAGTAGAACACACACACAATAGTTAACAGAACACTATTCTGTCGAATAAAACAACCATTATAACGCAATACAAGCATTATAACATAATCTTACAATTTCCCTGACACTCTGCCCATGACTTTTGGACGATATAGCGTTCCCAGAAGACATGGGTTATTGAGTCACTGTTAGTTTTACACTAAGACAGGACTCTGCTGTTGTGCTGTAGAATTTGTGTAATACATTTTATACATTCGTTTATACTGGATTTCCATAAAATTGTTAGTTACATTTTGTTAGTTAGATATGCAAAACATTGCAGAGAGCCTATAATACATATCATATGAATATATTTTCTGACTCAAATGGGTTCCCTCAAGATTACTCTGAAATTTCTTGATATGAAACTTTTAAGTAATGAAAATATCTACATTGGTCCGTCCAAAATAGCTTTTTAATTCTGTCATGGAAATAAATGTATTTCCTGTTACCAAGTCATTTATGGTTTCTATGCTTTTAGTTTTCCATGTAGAACATTCTATCAGTGAATTGTGAAAAGCTATCCAAGGACTGTACTACGGGTTATGTTTTTAAGGAGTGATATTGGTTACACTGTTCTTAACTAGGAACTTATTCATGTTCTTAACTTTATACTTAGAAAATATACGCACAAAAAGATTCTGGGGGTGAGCATGTGCCTCTTCAATATGTACCCACTGTTCCTTTTTAATGCATTTAACTATATGTCCCAAGAAAAAGCCTTGGGTAGCGAGTTGATACAATTCCAAGACTAGAAGGTTAAAACCACCCGCAGACTTAGGAAGGTGTACACCATCTTGTTCAACGCAACCTTTACTAGCTTACCATCCCTGAGCTACTCCTTGTCTACCTCCCCATTATCAGTCTATCCTACCCTGTACCTCTACACTGGCCTCAGTGCTGTGTTAGCCCCATGTGAGGGCAGTAATGTGGGCAGCTCTATCCGGACACAGGCCCTGGTCCTTGGTCATCCATCCTCCAGGTTTCTTAATGAGGCCAGGGCTGGTGTGGAGCACACTCCCCAACCAGGGGGACTGGTCTGCGGGCTAGGGGAGCTCATTAGGCTGCCTGGACCACCACCCACGTGAGGCTTTGGATCGATGATGGGACCAGATGTGGGATTAGTGAATGGAGACCAGTGTGTGTGTTAGAGAGTGGAGACGGACAGAGGGAACATCGAACATCTCATTAACACACAGGAGCTTATAAATAGCAGAGAGAGGGAGGAAAAGAAGGAAGGGAAATAATGGTTGGAATGTTACAGCCCGCTGCTGTACTGTGTACAACTGTATGGCTCAAAGCCAACTATCACCTTGACTTTAATGGCAGTTCATCTAAGTGAATCTAGCTAGTATGGAATCGAGGAACATACTTGTTTTCCATCGGTGATTGTGATTGCCTCCTTCGCCAGATACATCAGGTGCATGTGTGTATCTACCTTGGTCAGCAGGTATGAGAGGAACATGCATGTGTGTATCTACCTTGGTCAGCAGGTATGAGAGGAACATGCATGTGTGTATCTACCTTGGTCAGCAGGTATGAGAGGAACATGCATGTGTGTATCTACCTTGGTCAGCAGGTATGAGAGGAACATGCATGTGTGTATCTACCTTGGTCAGCAGGTATGAGAGGAACATGCATGTGTGTATCTACCTTGGTCAGCAGGTATGAGAGGAACATCCTTAGCGGTAGGAGACAGACAGAAGATCTGGTTACCGCTGACCTGTCCCTCCACCTCTGTCAGGTTTCCAAAGGAACAGGTGATCCCAGCTGCCAGGTCTGGGACATCAGACACCTTCACTAGCAACTGCATAGAGAGAGGTAGAAACCACACATTACACCACACATAGGAACAACCACACATTACAACTCACATAGGAACAACCACACATTACACCACACATAGGAACAACCACACATTAAACCACACATAGGAACAACCACACATTACAACTCACATAGGAACAACCACACATTACACCACACATAGGAACAACCACATTACATTACACCTCACATAGGAACAACCACACATTACACCACACATAGGAACAACCACACATTACACCTCACATAGGAACAACCACACATTACACCTCACATAGGAACAACCACACATTACACAGACAGGAACACACATAGGAACAACCACACATTACACCTCACATAGGAACAACCACACATTACACCTCACATAGGAACAACCCACACATTACACCACACATAGGAACAACCACACATTACACCTCACATAGGAACAACCACACATTACACCATAGGAACAACCACACATTACACCTCACATAGGAACAACCATAGGAACACATTACACCTCACATAGGAACAACCACACATTACACCACACATAGGAACAACCACACATTACAACACATAGGAACAACCACACATTACACCACACATAGGAACAACCACACATTACACCTCACATAGGAACAACCACACATTACACCTCACATAGGAACAACCACACATTACAACTCACATAGGAACAACCACACATTACACCTCACATAGGAACAACCACACATTACACCTCACATAGGAACAACCACATTACACCTCAGACAGGAACAACCACACATTACACCTCAGACAGGAACAACCACACATTACACCTCAGACAGGAACAACCACACATTACACCTCAGACAGGAACAACCACACATTACACCTCAGACAGGAACAACCACATTACACCTCAGACAGGAACAACCACACATTACACCACACAGGAACAACCACACATTACACCTCAGACAGGAACAACCACACATTACACCTCACACAGGAACAACCACACATTACACCTCAGACAGGAACAACCACACATTACACCTCACATAGGAACAACCACACATTACACCTCACATAGGAACAACCACACATTACACCTCAGACAGGAACAACCACACATTACACCTCACATAGGAACAACCACACATTACACCTCAGACAGGAACAACCACACATTACACCTCAGACAGGAACAACCACACATTACACCTCACATAGGAACAACCACACATTACACCTCAGACAGGAACAACCACACATTACACCTCAGACAGGAACAACCACACATTACACCTCACATAGAAACAACCACACATTACACCTCAGACAGGAACAACCACACATTACACCTCAGACAGGAACAACCACACATTACACCTCAGACAGGAACAACCACACATTACACCTCAGACAGGAACAACCACACATTACACCTCAGACAGGAACAACCACACATTACACCTCAGACAGGAACAACCACACATTACACCTCACATAGGAACAACCACACATTACACCTCAGACAGGAACAACCACACATTACACCTCAGATAGGAACAACCACACATTACACCACACATAGGAACAACCACACATTACACCTCACATAGGAACAACCACATATTACACCTCACATAGGAACAACCACACATTACACCACACATAGGAACAACCACACATTACACCACACATAGGAACAACCACACATTACAACTCACATAGGAACAACCACACATAACACCTCAGACAGGAACAACCTCACATTACAACTCACATAGGAACAACCACACATTACACCTCACATAGGAACAACCACACATTACACCTCAGACAGGAACAACCACACATTACACCTCACATAGGAACAACCACACATTACACCTCACATAGGAACAACCACACATTACACCACACATAGGAACAACCACACATTACACCACACATAGGAACAACCACACATTACACCACACATAGGAACAACCACACACCACACATAGGAACAACCACACATTACACCACACATAGGAACAACCACACATTACACCTCAGACAGGAACAACCACACATTACACCTCACATAGGAACAACCACACATTACACCTCAGACAGGAACAACCACACATTACACCTCAGACAGGAACAACCACACATTACAACTCACATAGGAACAACCACACATTACACCTCAGACAGGAACAACCACACATTACACCTCAGACAGGAACAACCACACATTACACCTCACATAGGAACAACCACACATTACACCTCACATAGGAACAACCACACATTACACCACACATAGGAACAACCACACATTACACCTCAGACAGGAACAACCACACATTACACCTCAGACAGGAACAACCACACATTACACCTCAGACAGGAACAACCACACATTACACCTCAGACAGGAACAACCACACATTACACCTCACATAGGAACAACCACACATTACACCTCAGACAGGAACAACCACACATTACACCTCAGACAGGAACAACCACACATTACACCTCAGACAGGAACAACCACACATTACACCTCACATAGGAACAACCACACATTACACCTCACATAGGAACAACCACACATTACACCTCACATAGGAACAACCACACATTACACCTCAGACAGGAACAACCACACATTACACCTCACATAGGAACAACCACACATTACACCTCACATAGGAACAACCACACATTACACCTCAGACAGGAACAACCACACATTACACCTCACATAGGAACAACCACACATTACACCTCACATAGGAACAACCACACATTACACCTCAGACAGGAACAACCACACATTACACCTCACATAGGAACAACCACACATTACACCTCACATAGGAACAACCACACATTACACCTCAGACAGGAACAACCACACATTACACCTCACATAGGAACAACCACACATTACACCTCACATAGGAACAACACATTACACCTCACATAGGAACAACCACACATTACACCTCAGACAGGAACAACCACACATTACACCTCAGACAGGAACAACCACACATTACACCTCACATAGGAACAACCACACATTACACCTCACATAGGAACAACCACACATTACACCTCAGACAGGAACAACCACACATTACACCTCAGACAGGAACAACCACACATTACACCTCACATAGGAACAACCACACATTACACCTCAGACAGGAACAACCACACATTACACCTCAGACAGGAACAACCACACATTACACACTCAGACAGGAACAACCACACATTACACCTCACACAGGAACAACCACACATTACACCTCAGACAGGAACAACCACACATTACACCTCAGACAGGAACAACCACACATTACACCTCAGACAGGAACAACCACACATTACACCTCAGACAGGAACAACCACACATTACACCTCAGACAGGAACAACCACACATTACACCTCAGACAGGAACAACCACACATTACACCTCAGACAGGAACAACCACACATTACACCTCAGACAGGAACAACCACACATTACACCTCAGACAGACAGGAACAACCACACATTACACCTCAGACAGGAACAACCACACATTACACCTCAGACAGGAACAACCACACATTACACCTCAGACAGGAACAACCACACATTACACCTCAGACAGGAACAACCACACATTACACCTCAGACAGGAACAACCACACATTACACCTCAGACAGGAACAACCACACATTACACCTCAGACAGGAACAACCACACATTACACCTCACATAGGAACAACCACACATTACACCTCACATAGGAACAACCACACATTACACCTCAGACAGGAACAACCACACATTACACCTCAGACAGGAACAACCACACATTACACCTCAGACAGGAACAACCACACATTACACCTCAGACAGGAACAACCACACATTACACCTCACATAGGAACAACCACACATTACACCTCAGACAGGAACAACCACACATTACACCTCACATAGGAACAACCACACATTACACCTCACATAGGAACAACCACACATTACACCTCACATAGGAACAACCACACATTAGGAACACCTCACATAGGAACAACCACACATTACACCTCACATAGGAACAACCACACATTACACCTCACATAGGAACAACCACACATTACACCTCACATAGGAACAACCACACATTACACCTCACATAGGAACAACCACACATTACACCTCACATAGGAACAACCACACATTACACCTCACATAGGAACAACCACACATTACACCTCACATAGGAACAACCACACATTACACCTCACATAGGAACAACCACACATTACACCTCACATAGAACAACCACACATTACACCTCAGACAGGAACAACCACACATTACACCTCACATAGGAACAACCACACATTACACCTCAGACAGGAACAACCACACATTACACCTCAGACAGGAACAACCACACATTACACCTCACATAGGAACAACCACACATTACACCTCAGACAGGAACAACCACACATTACACCTACAGACAGGAACAACCACACATTACACCTCACATAGGAACAACCACACATTACACCTCAGACAGGAACAACCACACATTACACCTCAGACAGGAACAACCACACATTACACCTCAGACAGGAACAACCACACATCACAGGAACAACCACACATTACACCTCAGACAGGAACAACCACACATTACACCTCACATAGGAACAACCACACATTACACCTCAGACAGGAACAACCACACATTACACCTCACATAGGAACAACCACACATTACACCTCACATAGAAACAACCACACATTACACCTCAGACAGGAACAACCTCACATTACACCTCAGACAGGAACAACCACACATTACACCTCAGACAGGAACAACCACACATTACACCTCACATAGGAACAACCACACATTACACCTCACATAGGAACAACCACACATTACACCTCACATAGGAACAACCACACATTACACCTCACATAGGAACAACCACACATTACACCTCACATAGGAACAACCACACATTACACCTCACATAGGAACAACCACACATTACACCTCAGACAGGAACAACCACACATTACACCTCAGACAGGAACAACCACACATTACACCTCACATAGGAACAACCACACATTACACCTCAGACAGGAACAACCACACATTACACCTCAGACAGGAACAACCACACATTACACCTCACATTTCAGTGCACACAAATTTCAGCAGTCTACAGGTGACACAGTACTGCCTGTCACTACATTTGAATAGCTAGTTTGTCCCTTAGGGCCACCATACAAGAGCAATGCAAAATGTGTTGTTACGTTGTGATAATTGGTTGCTACTGTATTTCACTACCATACTAAAGAGTGGGTGGAAAGTCTATCTAATAACCAGCTGTAACAGACACATTTTATTTGGAACACAAAAGATACATGAAACACAAGTAAACACATGTACACACACACACAGAGAGGTGTTTGAAGTCGTTCTCTCTGGAGTGCAGTGTGACAGGGGCTAGAGCGAGCGCTCAGCAGCTCAGCCTATAAATAAATGTATTCTGCACACCGGGGTGTGTGATCCGCTCTCCAGCCAGTGAAGTGAGGGAGCCTGGGTAATTATCAGTGTGGCATTTCAGAGGCATGTTCTATTAGCTGTTATTTTGGGCCGTTGCTGTTTTAAGTTTTCCTTTCGTTTTATCTGCCTGGCGCTAAACACCACAGGGCTAGAGGGATCAGGAGAGAGAGGGATCAGAGAGAGAGAGAGAGAGAGAGAGAGAGAGAGAGAGAGAGAGCAGAACAGCACAACTACATGGTTTTGAAGCCACACTGTTTAACATGAACCTCGTATGGACCTCTTCTACTGCCTTCCCTTCGACTTCATGGTGGTTCTCTCTCTTACGCCCTCAATTACAAAAAAATAGCAGGAAGGGATCTATATTTATGTTCAATGTATTGTTCTCAACCTTCACTGTCTTATCAAGTTCATTAGCTCTATTCTGCTTGGGAACACACACACACAGTACAGGATGTGCTGGCAGGTTTCTATTGTGAGCATTGTTTGTTTTTAGTCCGTTTTTCCTCTTGCTGTTTTCTCTCCTCTCCTGTCTGCCTCTCTCTCTGTGACAGTGGTGATGCAGTGGGTGTCTTTGTGCCAGAGTCTGTAATCTCTTGCCTAATTGGTGGCAGTGTTTTTAACAAAGGTAATTTGATTGTTTTCCCTGCTGCTTTCTCGGCTGTCGCCCGGGAGGATAGGCTTTGTTGTCATGGAGATAGCTTCCTGCCACAGCGGGAATGCTCAGATCTGATGTGACCCTGTTGCTGTCATGTTGTCATAGATGAAGGAGGGGGGGGGGGGACATTTCAGTTTGCACAAGACAAAGAAAAAGAGCAAACAAAGCCATCGGTCATCTCTGCTATAGGTTATTGGTGGCACGGTGGTTTTAGAACCCTGACAGATATATTTTGTATTGCAGATGTGTAGTAGTGTAATAATGTTATATGATGTACTGTTGTATCTTTTGTTTTATATGTAATGTAAGTGTTTTAATGTGTTTGGACCCCAGGAAGAGTAGCTGCTGCCTTGGCAACAGCTAATGGGGATCAGTAATAAATACAAATACAGGGCCATGGTCACCCTGGTTAGAGGTAGAACTAGGGCCATGGTTACCCCGGTTAGAGGTAGAACTAGGGCCATGGTCACCCCGGTTAGAGGTAGAACTAGGGCCATGGTCACCACGGTTAAAGGTAGAACTAGGGCCATGGTCAGGGCCCCCGGTTAGAGGTAGAACTAGGGCCATGGTCACCCTGGTTAGAGGTAGAACTAGGGTTACCCTGGAGGTAGAACTAGGGCCATGGTCACCCTGGTTAAAGGTAGAACTAGGGCCATGGTCACCCTAGGGCCATGGGTTAAAGGTAGAACTAGGGCCATGGTCACCCTGGTTAAAGGTAGAACTAGGGCCATGGTCACCCTGGTTAAAGGTAGAACTAGGGCCATGGTCACCCCGGTTAGAGGTAGAACTAGGGCCATGGTCACCCCGGTTAGAGGTAGAACTATGATGGCTCACCTGTTACAGTGATAGTAATGCCTGAACGGTGTACATCAGTACACAACATGGACAATGTTGACGCGGGAACAAAATGCAGGGTTCTTTGTTGTGCTGCTGGGAATATGACAAATGAAATGTAGAGTAGACATTGAAAAGCCCATTGGCTGGTGTTGTCACGATTCCAGATTGTCCTTGGCAGAAAATACAACATGAAGCAGGCTAAACTCTATGGTCCTATAAAACATACTGTATGTAAATTATTGTGTGATATATCTTGCAAAAATTAAGTCCGCTTCATATTTTGTTTCTTTGCCTCCTTTCGTCCTAGTATCGTGGTACTGGTATAGTGACAACACTACCTGACCTTTGTCAGGAGGGACTGGTGTCTGTATTCCCATGTGCTGCCGTTACAAGTAGAGCACAACGTAAGAGTGTTATTGTGTGTGTGTGAAAGTGTGTGTGCGTGGCTGCATGCATTACTGAGCTGAATAAAATAGAAGACAATAGCAGCTCTTACAGAGGGCCTGCTTGTCTGTTTCAGTCTGCCCATGTTGACTTACTGTACTACTCAGTACACTATACTTTCACACCCACACACACATCTTGGCACACAAAACAAAATGTTGGGCACAGCGGAAGCATATGTACGTACACACATACACCCACACACCCACACAGTGCACTTATCAGACACAGAGGATGATGTTTATGCATATGTAGGGCTGTGTAGGGCTAGTGTGGTGTGGTTGAGTGGGGGTGTGTGTGTGTGTGTGTGTGTGTGTGTGTGTGTGTGTGTGTGTGTGTGTGTGTGTGTGTGTGTGTGTGTGTGTGTGTGTGTGTGTGCGTGCGTGCGTGTGTGTGTGCGTGTGTATGTGTGTGTGTGTGTGTGTGTGTGTGTGTGTGCGTGTGTCTGTGTGTGTCTGTGTGTGTGTGTGCGTGCGTGCGTGCGTGTGTGTGTGCGTGTGTCTGTGTGTGTCTGTGTGTGTGTGTATGTGTGTGTGTGTATGTGTGTGTGCGTGTCTGCGTTAACTCACTGGCACGCTGGGCTCTGACACTGCAATGCTGTCTGGGTACACCGTGGCCTTCACACACTGAGAGAGAGCAACAGTGAAACGGTACGGCTCATCTGCACGCTCACAACGGTCCTTCTGAGAACACCTGTATACACAGACAGAGAAGAGGACAGCGGGATGGGGAGGAAAGGAGAGGGGGACAGGAGAGGGGGATGGGAGGAAAGGAGAGGGGGACAGGAGAGGGGGATGGGGGAGGGGGACGGGAGGAGGAGGGGGACGGGGAGGAGAGGAGAGGGGATGAGGAGGAGAGGAGAGGGGGACGGGGAGGAGAGGAGAGGGGGTTGGGGAGGAGAGGAGAGAGGGACAGCGAGGAAAGGAGAGGGGGATGGGGAGGAAAGGAGAGGGGGATGGGGAGGAGAGGGGACAGGGAGGAGAGGAGAGGGGGACGGGGAGGAGAGGAGAGGGGGACGGGGAGGAGAGTTGAGAGGGGACAGGGAGGAGAGTTGAGAGGGGACGGGGAGGAGAGGAGAGGGGGACGGGGGAGGAGAGTTGAAGGGGATGGGGAGGAGAGGGAGAGAGGGACAGGGAGGAAAGGAGAGGGGGATGGGGAGGAAAGGAGAGGGGGGACGGGGGGAGGAGAGTTGAGAGGGGACAGGGAGGAGAGGAGAGGGGGATGGGGGGGGAGAGTTGAGAGGGGACGGGGAGGAGAGTTGAGAGGGGATGGGGGAGGAGAGGAGGACGGGGAGGAGAGGAGAGGAGGATGGGGGGGAGGAGGGGGGAGGGGAGGAGAGAGGGACAGGGAGGAAAGGAGAGGGGGATGGGGAGGAAAGGAGAGGGGGGGGAGGGGAGGAGAGGAGAGGAGATGGGGATGGGGGGTAGAGGAGAGGGGGGGGAGGAGAGGAGAGGGGGATGGGGGGGAGGAGAGGAGAGGGGGATGGGAGGAGAGAGGAGAGGGGGTTGGGGAGGAGAGGAGAGAGAGACAACGAGGAAAGGAGAGGGGGATGGGGAGGAAAGGAGAGGGGTGACGGGGAGGAGAGGAGAGGGGGATGGGGAGGAGAGGAGAGGGGACGGGGAGGAGAGGAGAGGGGCCGGGGAGGAGAGTTGAGGGGGATGGGCAGGAGGAGAGAGGGACAGGGAGGAAAGGAGAGGGGGATGGGGAGGAAAGGAGAGGGGGGGATGGGGAGGAGAGGAGAGAGGGACAGGAGGAAAGGAGAGGGGGATGGGAAGGAGAGGAGAGGGGGACAGGGAGGAGAGGAGAGGGGGGGGGGGGAGGAGAGGAGAGGAGGAGGGAGGGGGGGGGGAGAGGAGAGGAGGATGGGGAGGAGAGAAGAGGGGGATGGGGGGAGAGGAGAGGGAGGATGGGGGAGGAGGAGGAGGAGGAGAGAGAGGATGGGGGGGGATAGGAGAGGAGGATGGGGAGGAGAGAAGAGGGGGATGGGGAGGAGAGGAGGACGGGGAGGATAGGAGAGAAGGATGGGGAGGAGAGGGGGATGGGGAGGAGAGAGAGGAGAGGGGGATGGGGAGGGAGAGTTGAGGGGGGGACGGGGAGGAGGGGGAGAGGGGGATGGGGAGGAGAGGAGAGGGGGGGGGAGGAGAGTAGAGGGGGACGGGGAGGAGAGTTGAGGGGGATGGGGGGAGCAGAGGAGAGGAGGACGGAGAGGATAGGAGAGGGAGGGGGGGACGTGGAAGAGAGGAGAGGGGGATTGGGAGGAGAGGAGAGAGGGGGCGGGGAGGAGTGGAGAGGGAGGATGGGGAGGAGAGGCGAGTGGGGCAGGGAGGAGTGGAGAGGGGGATGGGGAGGAGTGGAGAGGGGGATGGGGAGGAGAGGAGAGGATGGGGAGGAGAGGAGAGGAGGATGGGGAGGAGAGGATGGGGAGGGAGGAGAGGAGGGGGGGACGTGGAAGAGAGGAGAGGGGATTGAGAGGAGAGGGGGCAGGGGAGAAGAGGAGGATGGGGAGGAGAGGAGAGGGGCGGGGAGGAGTGGAGAGGGGGATGGGGAGGATGGGGAGGAGAGGGGGATGGGGAGGAGAGGAGGATGGGGGGAGGAGAGGAGGACGGGGAGGAGAGGAGAGGAGGACAGGGGGAGGAGAGGTGAGAGGGACAGGGAGGAAAGGAGAGGGGGAGGGGGGGGATGGGGAGGAGAGGGATGGGGAGGGGGACGGAGAGGAGAGGGGGACAGGCGAGGGGGATGGGGAGGAGAGGAGAGGGGGACGGGGAGGAGAGGAGAGGGGGTTGGGGAGGAGAGGAGGGATGGGGAGGAGAGGAGAGGGGGTTGGGGAGGAGAGGAGAGAGGGACAGCGAGGGAAGGAGAGGGGGATGGGGAGGAAAGGAGAGGGGGACGGGGAGGAGAGGAGAGGGGGACAGGGAGGAGAGGAGAGGGGGATGGGGGGGAGGAGAGGAGAGGGGGACAGGCAGGAGAGTTGAGAGGGGACGGGGAGGAGAGAGGGACAGGGAGGAAAGGAGAGGGGGGGGGATGGGGAGGAAAGGAGGGGGGGGGGATGGGGAGGAGATGGGGAGAGAGGGACAGGGAAGAAATGGGGGAGAGGGGGATGGGGAGGAGAGGAGAGAGGTGACAGGGAGGAGAGGAGAGGGGGACAGGGAGGAGAGGAGAGGAGGACGGGGAGGAGAGGAGAGGGGGACGTGGAAGAGAGGAGAGGGGATTGGGGGATTGAGGAGGAGAGGAGGGGGGGGGAGGAGAGGGGGTGGGAAGGAGAGGGGGGGCGGGGAGGAGAGGGGGTGGAAAGGAGAGGGGGCGGGGAGGAGAGGGGGTGGAAAGGGAGGGGGGGGGGGGGAGGAGAGGAGAGGAGAGGGGGGCGGGGAGGAGAGGGTTAATGGCTGGTGTAATGGTACTTATATATCTAACAGTAAGTAGCTCAGTGTATCAATCAACACTTTTCAGATTGCCTGACTCCTAGACCTTCTAATGGTGGTAGCACGCAACACAATCTGGCAATGGGCCAGAAAAGGTTGAATGCATATGTATACTGTAGCTAAGAAAGTAACACTAAAGCAAAAAACTCCCCAGAAGCGAGTGGGTGGAGCAAGCAGAGCAAGGCAGGTGGAAAGGACGGGACAGAAGGAACAGTGACCGTATGCCAGCAGAATAGTCCATATATCTCCAATTATCTTTCCTGATAGCAATGTTGTGTATCCGGAAGTGGATGAATTGGTCTGATTTAGCATGTACGTTAAAGCCTCAACTCTTAGCTACCTCTTCCAATTAAAATGAGCTTTAAAAAAAGTGAATAATGATTTTTGCTTTGTTTTATGTGACTACAGCGGCAGCGATAAAATGCAAAAACAGAGGCACGTTCTAATTGAGCGAGGCGTCATAGCAGACATCCCGCCCAGCTTCGGTTGGATCATTAGGATTCAAAACAATGCCTTCTAAAATAAATCACAATCATGCCTCGCACGCTTGCCTTTGGTGAGTTTAGGCCATAAGTGTATGTTGTATAGTAAGCTGTTAGTAGCCTATGTGTCTCACCCTGGGAATTTGGTCCCTCTTCCCCTCAGAACTTAGCCTACTGTTATGACTTGGTGTACAGGGAGAAAACTGTAAGAACAGCCCATGTTCTAAAATTTGTCGTTGTCCATTTTAAAAGTGCTGAACAAATAGGCATATAGGCTACGTCCATCTCAGCTCGCTCAAGTTTTAATTCGAAATTACGGCTTGCCTCTTGTCTGCTCATCATTCCCCTATACCAGAGTTTGTACAGCTCCATTGTTATATTGCTTATATAAGTCATTAGTATCTTATTCATAATTTCAGGCAATGTTAGAGTGATGCATTTCCTTGTTTTGATTACTTTGTGTATTATTAGGAAGGCATAAGGAAGGCATACTATGTAATGTTGGGTCTGTAACCACAACCTGGTCTCAGAGCATTTTGTATTATTCTGTTTATAAAATCCGAGACACTCCATTTAGTATGATATGCTACGTTTTGTGTTGAATATATTAATTTGTGGATGTCCATCCCCCATTTCGTATGATATGTTACGCGTTACAATTATTTTTATATGTTATGAATTTACAAAACGTATGATATGTTTCAAATTCTAGCTAGGTGACTAGGCGGCTAACATTAGCTAGCTGGCTAAGAGTTAGGTTAGTTTAACAGTTAGGTTAGGGTTAGGGGAAAGGTTAGTTAACAAGTAATTGCAAAGTAGCTAAAAAGTAGTAAGTTGAAAAGTTACTAATTAGAAAAAATGTAAAGTTGTCAGTGTTGAGATTTGAACTTGCAACCTTTGGATTCCTAGATGTTCGCATTATACACCCACCCATCCTTTAAGTAACCATACCAAACGTAACATATACTAATTTGAGTGTCCCGGCTTTACTGTGTTACTATGTCTATTCTAAGAGGCCTGGCTGGTTACCATGTTTGCCAGTGACAGCCTCTTCCAATTCAAATATTTTTGTTCAACAAAAAGTTCAGTAATAGACCCATGTAATTCCAGTTTATATTGCAAAGGTTGTTTTTTTGCACAATGCTCTGTCGGTGTGTCGATATACAGTGGATATAATAAAGTGGATCCTCATGTTTGCATTTTCCTTCCTATTTAGACCAAATAATAAAATACTTCAAATGGACAGGCAGGGAGGGGGGCAGTGAGGGTGCTGGGTTATGCATACCTCATGGAGCAGGTACAGTTAGACAGACCAACCTGAGAGGTCATTAAGCTGACAAAAAGCCCTGCATTGATTTTGCTGGGGGGGAGTTGCCATGGTTTCAGGAGACAGCTATTATCAATGTGTAGTTAGAGGCTGACCTCTTGGCTATCTCATTAGCTGAAGTGCATGCTTCTGAATGTTGACTAAAGTACACACCCCCCTCTCTCCTCTCCTCCCTCCCTCTCACTCCATCCATCCCTCTCTCCCTCACTCCACTAACCTGTCACTCACAGTCTCTCCACCACTTTGTGTGGGATCACTCAGATTCCTAATGGGGTCCGTATGGAATGCACACATACTAAACCAGGACACTCCAACCCTGTTACTGGAGAACTACCGTCCTGTAGGTTTTCATTCCAACCCTGTTATTGGAGAACTACCGTCCTGTAGGTTTTCATTCCAACCCTGTTACTGGAGAACTACCGTCCTGTAGGTTTTCATTCCAACCCTGTAACTGGAGAACTTACCGTCCTGTAGGTTTTCATTTTAACCCTGTTACTGGAGAACTACCATCCTGTAGGTTTTCATTCCAACCCTGTAACTGGAGAGCTACCGTCCTGTAGGTTTTCATTCCAACCCTAATCTAGTACACCTGATTCTAATAATAAACTGGTTGATAAACTGAATCAGTTACAACTGGGGTTGGAGCGAAAACCTGAAGGTGGGTAGCTCTCCAGGAACACGGTTGGAGAGCCCTGTACTAAACACACAGCCCCACACACGCATGCATGCATGCACACAGAGACGCACACAGACACACACACTTATAGAGCCTTGTTCTAGCATCCCATCAGTGTGGTGAGGCATTGAATAGCTCTCCAGAGCAGCTGAAGGCAGTACAGGCAGCACGACAGCACTACGTGGCCAGGTCTGTAAGCTAAGCCCTGTCCAAGGTGATGAAGTAGAGCAGACTTCAGTCAGTCTTCTAGTCAGTCAGTCAGTCTGCTGGTCAGTCAGTCAGTCAGTCTTCTAGTCAGTCAGTCAGTCAGCTAGTCAGTCAGTCAGTCTGCTGGTCAGTCAGTCAGTCAGCTAGTCAGTCAGTCTGCTAGTCAGTCAGTCTGCTAGTCAATTAGTCAGCTAGTCAATTAGTCAGTCTGCTAGTCAGTCAGTCAGTCTTCTAGTCAGTCAGTCAGTCAGCTAGTCAGTCAGTCAGTCAGTCTGCTGTTCAGTCAGTCAGTTAGTCTTCTAGTCAGTCAGTCTGTCAGTCTGCTAGGCAGTCAGTCCGTCAGTCTGCTCGGCAGTCAGTCCGTCAGCCTGCTCGGCAGTCAGTCCGTCAGTCTGCTAGACAGTCAGTCCGTCAGTCTGCTAGTCAGTCAGTCAGTCTGCTAGTCCGTCAGTCAGTCAGTCTGCTAGTCAGTCAGTCAGCCTGCTCGTCAGTCAGTCTGTCAGTCTGCTCGTCAGTCAGTCTGTCAGTCTGCTCGTCAGTCAGTCCGTCAGTCTGCTCGGCAGTCAGTCCGTCAGTCTGCTCGGCAGTCAGTCCGTCAGTCTGCTCGGCAGTCAGTCCGTCAGTCTGCTCGGCTGTCAGTCCGTCAGTCTGCTCGGCAGTCAGTCCATCAGTCTGCTAGTCAGTCAGTCCATCAGTCTGCTAGTTAGTCAGTCATTCAGTCAGTCTGCTAGTCAGTCTGCTAGTCCGTCAGTCAGTCAGTCTGCTAGTCCGTCTGCTAATCTGTCAGACAGTCTGTCAGTCAGCCTGCTAGTCAGTCAGTCAGTCAGCTAGTCAGTCAGTCAGTCAGTCTGCTGGTCAGTCAGTCAGTCAGCTAGTCAGTCAGTCAGTCAGTCTTCTAGTCAGTCAGTCAGTCAGTCTTCTAGTAAGTCAGTCCATCAGTCTGCTCGGCAGTCAGTCCATCAGTCTGCTCGGCAGTCAGTCCGTCAGTCTGCTAGGCAGTCAGTAGTCAGTCTGCTAGGCAGTCAGTCTGTCAGTCTGCTAGTCAGTCAGTCTGTCAGTCTGCTAGTCAGTCAGTCAGTATGTCTGCTTGTCAGCCAGTCAGTCTGCTAGTCAGTCAGTCAGTCTGCTAGTCCGCCAGTCAGTCAGTCTGCTAGTCAGTCAGTCAGTCTGCTCGTCAGTCAGTCCGTCAGTCTGCTCGGCAGTTAGTGCGTCAGTCTGCTAGGCAGTCTGTCAGTCAGTCTGCTAGTCAGTCTGCTAGTCCGTCAGTCAGTCAGTCTGCTAGTCCGTCTGCTAGTCCGTCAGACAGTCTGTCAGTCAGTCTGCTAGTCAGTCAGTCCGCCAGTCTGCTAGTTAGTCAGTCATTCAGTTAGTCTGTCAGTCAGTCTGCTAGTCAGTCAGTCAGTCTGCTAGTCTGTCAGTCAGTCAGTCTGTTAGTCCGTCAGTCCGTCAGTCAGTCAGTCTGCTAGTCTGTCAGTCAGTCAGTCTTCCAGTCAGTCTGCTGCTAGTCAGTCTGCTAGTCCGTCAGTCAGTCAGTCTGTCAGTCAGTCAGTCTGCTAGTAAGTCAGTCAGTCAGTCAGTCAGTCAGTCAGTCTCAGTCTGCTAGTCAGTCAGTCTGCTCAGTCTGCTAGTCAGTCAGTCTGTCAGTCTCAGTCAGTCAGTCAGTCTGCTAGTCAGTGCAGTCAGTCTGCTAGTCAGTCAGTCAGTCTGCTCAGTCAGTCCGTCAGTCAGTTAGTCAGTCAGTCTGCTAGGCAGTCAGTCAGTCTGCTAGTCAGTCAGTCTGCTAGTCAGTCCAGAGACAGTCTGTCAGTCAGTCTGCTAGTCAGTCAGTCCAGTCCAGTCTGCTCAGACAGTCAGTCAGTCTGCAGTCAGTCAGTTAGTCTGCTAGTTAGTCAGTCAGTTAGTCTGTCAGTCAGTCAGTCAGTCAGTCTGCTAGTCTGTCAGTCAGTCAGTCTGTTAGTCCGTCAGTCCGTCAGTCAGTCAGTCTGCTAGTCTGTCAGTCAGTCAGTCTTCCAGTCAGTCAGTCCGTCTGCTAGTCAGTCTGCTAGTCCGTCAGTCAGTCAGTCTCTAGTCTCAGTCAGTCTGCTAGTAAGTCAGTCAGTCAGCTAGTCAGTCAGTCAGTCAGCTAGTCAGTCAGTCAGTCTGCTAGTCAGTCTGCTAGTCAGTCAGTCTGTCAGTCTGCTAGTCAGTCAGTCTGTCAGTCTGCTAGTCAGTCAGTCAGTCTGCTAGTCAGTCTGCTAGTCAGTCAGTCTGTCAGTCTGCTAGTCAGTCAGTCTGTCAGTCTGCTAGTCAGTCAGTCTGTCAGTCTGCTAGTCAGTCCGTCAGTCAGTCTGCTAGTCAGTCCGTCAGTCAGTCTGCTACTCTGTCAGTCAGTCAGTGGTGTGAGCTCCATTGAGACACAGAGGTCTAAGGCACTAGTTCCTTATGGGGGGTAGTAATGGTGATGGCGGACTAACCTCTAGGTCCTCTACCACTGCCTCTCAGCCTCCATCTACTCTAGACAGGCAATTACGCTATCGTCTCTGCCGCGGCTGGTTCCCCGACACACACACATGCACGCACACACGCACGTGCACATCTCTGTCCCTGTCTCTCTCTCTCTGGCCCTGACAGGAGAGGCAGGCGACAGGCGGAGATTTCCGCACCTCTCCTCCCACCTCTCCCCTCCTCCCTAACCTCCTCCCTGGGCCGAGTGGTGTGGCCGAAAGCTGGTTGATTGCAGCTCCTTCACTCCAAGTACCATGTTTAAAGACACGGGAATGGAGAGAGACATCTCTAAAATGGGCATGTCCTCTCACTCCTTCCGTTACTGTTATCGGACAGCGAACCACCATACCCTTGGAGGGGTGAAAGGAGTTTAGATGAACAATATCAGATGCAAGCGAAAGGAATGAAGGGATGGAGAGAAACAGGGAGAGAGGGAGGGAGGGATACTGTATGTATAGTGAATATTTGATGGTGTTTAATATAACAACAGGTCCATCATCCAAAGATTAAGCAGGTCTACTGCATCATCTGTTATGTCACAGGATCGGCAGTCTCCTTTCCTCTGATACATCTAATGTACTGTCTGTATTGCCTCAGCTGCTTGGATGGACTGGGTGTCTGGGGACTCTGTGTATATGTATGTAGTGAGGCAGACTGCGCAAAGCTCCCAGTACGCACAGATAACATCATCACACTCTGCCATCTTGAATGATTACTGAGAACAACCCTGAGCTGCTGTGCTGTGCTGGGCTGCTGTGGGCTGAGCTGCTGTGGGCTGAGCTGCTGTGGGCTGAGCTGCTGTGCTGTGCTGAGCTACAGTTCCCTCCAGAACACCCAGATACTCAACAAGCTCTCACAGTCTCACTGCAGAATTAGAAGCTTATCCACGTTTCTCTAAACTTCAAATGTTGAGATATTTTGACACCCTGGGTTGCTCCTGCTGCTCCGTATTGTTCCATTTCACCAAACGTCAAATTTAGAAGTTACGGGTTAAATTTAGGGACTCGTTCTGAATGGTTAAGATAAGGGTTAAGGTTTGGGATAGGGTTAAACCTGCAACCTTCTGATCCAGAGTCATGGGATTACACCTATCCTCCATCCCAGTCCACCACGCCCTAGCAAAACCCAAACCTATCCTCCATCCCAGTCCACCACGCCCTAGCAAAACCCAAACCTATCCTCCATCCCCGTCCACCACGCCCTAGCAAAACCCAAACCTATCCTCCATCTCCGTCCACCACGCCCTAGCAAAACCCAAACCTATCCTCCATCCACGTCCACCACGCCCTAGCAAAACCCAAACCTATCCTCCATCTCCGTCTACCACGCCCTAGCAAAACCCAAACCTATCCTCCATCCACGTCCACCACGCCCTAGCAAAACCCAAACCTATCCTCCATCTCCGTCCACCACGCCCTAGTAAAACCCAAACCTATCCTCCATCTCCGTCCACCATGCCCTAGCAAAACCCAAACCTATCCTCCATCCCAGTCCACCACGCCCTAGCAAAACCCAAACATATCATCCATCCACGTCCACCACGCCCTAGCAAAACCCAAACCTATCCTCCATCCCAGTCCACCACGCCCTAGCAAAACCCAAACCTATCCTCCATCCCCCGCCCCAAACCACCCACGCCCTAGCAAAACCCAAACCTATCCTCCATCCCAGTCCACCACGCCCTAGCAAAACCCAAACCTATCCTCCATCCCAGTCCACCACGCCCTAGCAAAACCCAAACCTATCCTCCATCCCAGTCCACCACGCCCTAGCAAAACCCAAACCTATCCTCCATCCACGTCCACCACACCCTAGCAAAACCCAAACCTATCCTCCATCCACGTCCACCACGCCCTAGCAAAACCCAAACCTATCCTCCATCCACGTCCACCACGCCCTAGCAAAACCCAAACCTATCCTCCATCCCAGTCCACCACGCCCTAGCAAAACCCAAACCTATCCTCCATCCACGTCCACCACGCCCTAGCAAAACCCAAACATATCCTCCATCCACGTCCACCACGCCCTAGCAAAACCCAAACATATCCTCCATCCACGTCCACCACGCCCTAGCAAAACCCAAACCTATCCTCCATCCCAGTCCACCACGCCCTAGCAAAACCCAAACATATCCTCCATCCACGTCCACCACGCCCTAGCAAAACCCAAACATATCCTCCATCCACGTCCACCACGCCCTAGCAAAACCCAAACCTACTTGATGGTAATAGATATTAGTTCAAATTGAGTGTTTGAGACCCTTTGTTGCGTGCTGCTGCCTCCCTGATGTGTGTGAATATCCATTTAAATGGAGGCAGTGGGAGGGAAAGAGAGCCGTTCAAATTGTCAAAAATTCAAACAATAACAATCATATATAAACAAGACAATAAACAGACTCACACACATTTCAACAAACCTCACTGGCATCCCAACTGCTCAGACCCACATGTTCCGTAACCATACACATCACGTATGTCTCACACACGTTTAGTTATTCAGACTGACTCATGTTGCACTGAGGGTTGCATATCTGAGGCACAAAAAGGGCTTTTGTGATCTCTGTGTCAGAGAGGAGCGATAGAGAGGAGAGGAAGAGGAGAGAAGAGAGAGATAAAGATTGTGAGCAATGGTAAGAGATGGAGGAAGAAAGAGTAAGGAAAGAAAGATGTAGGGAGGTGGAGGGAGAGAGATAGAGAGATGGAGGGAGGTGGAGGGAGGGAGGGAGGGAGATGGAGGGAGGTGGAGGGAGAGAGATAGAGAGGTGGAGGGAGGGAAGGAGATATGTCAGGCTCCTCTAACAGGCTCCTCTCAAGGGGTACCAAATGGGTTTATTAATAATTGGCTTATGAGTAATACAATAATTGGATCTCCTCCTCCCTCCCACTCCCTCCACCTTACTGACCCTCCTCCATGTCTCTGGCTGTAAATGAAACGACAGGGATGGAGGGAGGGAGGAGGGAGACTGGGCATAAGATAAAGCTGACATGATCCCGGCCTGCTTTCCATATCAAACCCATCTCCATGGCAATAACAATAAATAATAATAAATAAATAACAGTAAATATGCCATCATCATTAATAATAACGGTATTGTGTCTCTGTATGGCTCAGATAGATACATGGCTCTATTGATATGTTGGGCATGTTTGTTGATCGAAATCTCATTAGCAGTTCATTTGGGAGAGAGATTGATGCAGTGCCAGTACCCAGTTCTGACTGCGGAACACAATGTTAACCTGGCCATTAGACACACAGAGAGACACCCTCAATACAGCCATTATCATCACTGGCCTAATTGATGTTAGCATTGGAAACAAGTGGACATTTGATACTTTCTGTGCTTTACATCGTTCAGAAGCACTCGTTTGTGAGAGGCTACTGTAGAATTTCTAGGACTGCACTTCGGCTTACTGGAGTCTATAGGACTACACTTAGGCTTACTGGAGTCTATAGGACTACACTTAGGCTTACTGGAGTGTATAGGACTACACTTAGGCTTACTGGAGTGTATAGGACTACACTTAGGCTTACTGGAGTGTATAGGACTACACTTAGGCTTACTGGAGTCTATAGGACTACACTTAGGCTTACTGGAGTCTATAGGACTACACTTAGGCTTACTGGAGTCTATAGGACTACACTTAGGCTTACTGGAGTCTATAGGACTACACTTAGGCTTACTGGAGTCTATAGGACTACACTTAGGCTTACTGGAGTCTATAGGAGGCTTACAGTCTTACACTTCGGCTTACTGGAGTCTATAGGACTACACTTACTGGAGCTTACTGGAGTCTATAGGACTACACTTCGGCTTACTGGAGTCTATAGGTCTATAGGACTACACTTAGGCTTACTGGAGTCTATAGGACTACACTTCGGCTTACTGGAGTCTATAGGACTACACTTAGGCTTACTGGAGTCTATAGGACTACACTTAGGCTTACTGGAGTCTATAGGACTACACTTCGGCTTACTGGAGTGTCTATAGGACTACACAGGCTTACTACACTTACTGGACTGGAGTACTGGAGTGTATAGGACTACACTTAGGCTTACTGGAGTCTATAGGACTACACTTAGGCTTACTGGAGTCTATAGGACTACACTTAGGCTTACTGGAGTCTATAGGACTACACTTCGGCTTACTGGAGTCTATAGGACTACACTTACTGGAGTGTATAGGACTACACTTCGGCTTACTGGAGTCTATAGGACTACACTTCGGCTTACTGGAGTCTATAGGACTACACTTCGGCTTACTGGAGTCTATAGGACTACACTTAGGCTTACTGGAGTCTATAGGACTACACTTAGGCTTACTGGAGTCTATAGGACTACACTTAGGCTTACTGGAGTCTATAGGACTACACTTAGGCTTACTGGAGTCTATAGGACTACACTTAGGCTTACTGGAGTCTATAGGACTACACTTAGGCTTACTGGAGTCTATAGGGAGGCTTACTGGAGTCTATAGGACTACACTTAGGACTACACTTCGGCTTACTGGAGTCTATAGGACTACACTTCGGCTTACTGGAGTGTATATAGGACTACACTTAGGCTTACTGGAGTCTATAGGACTACACTTAGGCTTACTGGAGTCTATAGGACTACACTTAGGCTTACTGGAGTCTATAGGACTACACTTAGGCTTACTGGAGTCTATAGGACTACACTTTGGCTTACTGGAGTCTATAGGACTACACTTAGGCTTACTGGAGTCTATAGGACTACACTTCGGCTTACTGGAGTCTATAGGACTACACTTCGGCTTACTGGAGTGTATAGGACTACACTTAGGCTTACTGGAGTCTATAGGACTACACTTAGGCTTACTGGAGTCTATAGGACTACACTTAGGCTTACTGGAGTCTATAGGACTACACTTCGGCTTACTGGAGTCTATAGGACTACACTTAGGCTTACTGGAGTCTATAGGACTACACTTAGGCTTACTGGAGTCTATAGGACTACACTTCGGCTTACTGGAGTCTATAGGACTACACTTAGGCTTACTGGAGTCTATAGGACTACACTTCGGCTTACTTGGGTCTATAGGACTACACTTAGGCTTACTGCAGTCAATAGAACTACACTTAGGCTTACTGCAGTCAATAGAACTACACTTCGGCTTACTGCAGTCTATAGGACTACACTGAGGCCTACTGCAGTCTATAGGACTGCCATTCAAATATTTTTTTCTTCTTATTTTTTTAACCTTTATTTAAAAAGGCAAGTCAGTTAAGAACAAATACTTATTTTCAATGACGGCCTAGGAACAGTGGGTTAACTGCCTGTTCAGGGGGAGAACGACAGATTTTGTACCTTGTCAGCTCGGGGGTTTGAACTTGCAACCTTCCGGTTACTAGTCCAACGCTCTAACCACTAGGCTACCCTGCCGGCCCAAATTTCATGATGGGTCAGAGTGTATCTTACCGTGGAAGACAGTGGTCATGTGCTGATTAGCGGTGTTGCAAATTAGCGGTAATTCAAATCACATGATGGGTCAAAGTGTATCAGACTGTGGAAGACAGTGGCCATGTGCTAATTAGCGGTGTTGCAAATTAGCGGTAATGCAATATAGACTGTTTAATTAGCCCTATTGTAGATCAGACAAATCATTTGAAATAGCATCATTTATGAAACACTATTGGCCCACGTCCCAAATCTGTTCCTCTGAACTAAAGATTTGGTCCTCAACCTAAACTCCTGATGGAGGGCTTGGTGATGTAGTAAGACTGTGTGAGTGGCCTGCCAGGGTGCTGAACAGCATTTACGACTTCTACTGGCTACCAGCCCTGTCCCTGCCTAACATAAGTATTGTACTGAACAAAAATATAAACACAACATGCAACAATTTCAAAGATTTTACTGAGTTACAGTTCATATAAGGACATTAGTCAATTGAAACAAATTCATTAGGCCCTAATCTATGGATTTCACATGACTGAGAATACAGATACACATCTGTTGGTCACAGATACCTTAATGAAAAAGTAGGGGTGTCTATCAGAAAACCAGTCAGTATCTAGTCTGACCACCATTTGCCTCATGCAGCGTGACACATCTCCTTCGCATAGAGTTGATCAGGCTGTTGATTGTGGCCTGTGGAATGTTGTCCCACTCTTCTTCAATGGCTGTGCGTAGTTGCTGGATATTGGCGGGAACTGGAACACGCTGTCATACACATCTATCCAGAGCATCCCAAGCATGCTCAATGGGTGACATGTCTGGTGAGTATGCAGGCCACTGGGACATTTTCAGCTTTCAGGAATTATGTACAGATCCTTGCGACGTGGGGCCATGCGTTATTATGATAAAACATTAATTGTGTGCGGCGGATGAATGACACGACAATGGGCTCAGGAACTTGTGATGGTATGTCTGTCCATTCATTCAAATTGCCATTGACAAAATGCAATTGTGTTTGTGTTCCGTAGCTTATACCTGCTCATACCATAACCACCACCATGAGGCACTCTGTTCACAACGTTGACATCAGCAAACCGCTCGGCCACACGACGCCATACACGCGTTCCCACAAGTGAAGAAGACGGATATGGAGGTCCTGGGCTGGCGTGGTTACACATGGTCTACGGTTGATGGCAAAAAAGAAATGAACATGACATTTCCTGGCAACAGCTCTGTTGGACCTTCCTGCAGTCAGCATGCCAATTGCATGCTCCCTCAAAACTTGAGATATCTGTGGCATTGTGTTGTGTAACAAATTTTAGAGGTGCACCTGTGTAATGATATGCCACACCTGTCAGGTGGATGGATTATATTGGCAAAGGAGAAATGCTCACTAACAGGGACGAATTATGATTTTTTTGGAGAAATAAGCTTTTTGTGCGTGTGGAGAATTTCTGGGATCTTTTATTTCAGCTCATGAACCATAGGACCAACACTTTACATCTTGCGTTTATATTTTTATTAATTGTACATAATGTTGTGTTACTGTATGTTCATTTCACTATTCTCCTCTAACTAGTCGCCCCCGACCCCTCAAAATAAAATATGTTATATTTTCACAGATATGTACAGTGAAATGTGTTGTTTTACAGGATCAGCCAGAGTAGTACAGCACCCTTGGAGTAAGTACCTTGCCCAAAGGCACATCGGCAGTTTTTCACCTTGTCGGCTCAGGTATTTGAACCAGTGACCTCTCAGGTTGCTGGCCCATCGCGCTAACCACTAAGCTACCTGCCACCCAGTATTAGTATGTGGCCGTCCATCGGAAGTGACACGCTTTCATTCTGGGTGACCCCTCCTCACCCTACACATCTCCTCTCTGGATCAAACCCAAACTATAATCCTGACAAATCTGATCAACAACCCCCTTGTAATGTGGTAAACATTGAGAAGGTAAAGCATCTTCAGAGTGATTAGGTAGGTAATCGTGCAGGGGTTGCAGGGAATAGAGTGACACTGCACTAGACTGTTTATTGCGATGAGTGGTTAAGACTGTGATCAGACCGGACCGCCAGTTAACCAACAGCTGTTGGTCCATTCAGGGCCTGTCAGAGCTGAAGAGCGCTTGAGATGATTATGTTCCTCTGAACTGCAATCAAAACACTGCTCACTTTGTGGACCTGAGAATATGACATCAAATGCTCTCTCTCTCTCTCTCTCTCTCTCTCTCTCTCTCTCTCTCTCTCTCTCTCTCTCTCTCTCTCTCTCTCTCTCTCTCTCTCTCTCTCTCTCTCTCTCTCTCTCTCTCTCTCTCTCTCTCTCTCTCTCTCTCTCTCTCTCTCTCTCTCTCTCTCTCTCTCTCTCTCTCTCTCTCTCTCTCTCATTTCCCCCCATTCCTGAAGCTTTCAATTGGTCCATACTGTCTGTAACAGCTGCTGGCAATTAAATGATTGTGTGTGGAGTCTCAGGCCAGTGTGAAAGATAGAAGGGAGGACAGAAGAGAGAAAGAAGATACTCCTCTCCTCTCCTGGCCAACCCTGCCTGCCTCTCTAGTCTGTCCTCATCACTAGAGCTGCCTAATGTGCTGCCATGTTCCTAATTACCCACCTTAACATGCAGAGCTTCAATGGTGGCAAAACATATAGTATAAAGACTAGAGGGGAAAACAGTGTGTTTGGAAGAGAAGAAAGACAGAGAGAGAGAGAGAGAGTGAGAGAGAGAGAGAGAGAGAGAGATGGTTGGTCAAAGCGCTCAGTGGTTTATGTGTGGCAAGCCAACTAATTGAGTGTCTGGGAGAGCTGATTACAGGGAGGAAAGAGAGAGAGAGATAGAGAGCGAGAGAGAGATAGAGAGGATGAGAGAGTGAGGATGAGAGAGAGAGAGAGGATGAGAGAGTGAGGATGAGAGAGAGAGGATGAGAGAGTGAGGATGAGAGAGAGAGAGAGAGAGGATGAGAGAGTGAGGATGAGAGAGAGAGACAGAGAGAGAGAGAGAGGATGAGAGATGAGGATGAGTGAGGATGAGAGAGAGAGAGAGAGAGAGAGAGAGTGAGGATGAGAGAGAGAGAGAGAGAGAGAGAGCATCTTAATAAGAGCCAGTACATCTCTACCCTAGCTGAGCCGAGCTCCATGGTGGCACAGACAGACATACGCCTTCAGGGGAAAAGGAGCAAACATTGGAGAGAAGAAGGAGGGCTAATTTCATGAAGTCAACATTGATTTGAGGAAGAAAGTGTCCATGGTGGCCAGGCAGTCACCGCTGTGGAGGATGAAGCCATAGTACTCAGAGGCTGTTTAGTTGAAGGAGGTGGAGGGTGGATGATGCAGAAAGGGGGGAAACAGATGTATTCATCTACAGAAGGTTTCAACAAGAGCCTCCACCCTGAATCAACAGCCTCTACTGGTCAACAGGGCATTATCAGACTAAACAACAACCTCTCTCACTGAGCACTGCATTACTAACTCAGCATTTCACTTCACTGTGTCTATATTTATTTATTTATTTTTCTTTTCTTTTAATCTGTTATTTTACCAGGTAAGTTGACTGAGAACACGTTCTCATTTGCAGCAATGACCTGGGGAATAGTTACAGGGGAGAGGAGGGGGATGAATGAGCCAATTGTAAACTGGGGATTATTAGGTGACCGTGATGGTTTTGATGGCCAGATTGGGAATTTAGCCAGGACACCGGGGTTAACACCCCTACTGTTATGATAAGTGCCATGGGATCTTTAATGACCTCAGAGAGTCAGGACATCCATTTTAACGTCCCATCCGAAAGACAGCACCCTACACAGGGCAGTGTCCCCAATCACTGGCCTGGGCCGTTGGGATATTTTTTAGACCAGAGGAAAGAGTGCCTCCTACTGGCCCTCCAACACCACTTCCAGCATCTGGTCTCCCAGCCAAGGACTGACCAGAATCAACCCTGCTTAGCTTCAGAAGCAAGCCAGCAGTGGTATGCAGGATGGTATGCGGCTGGCAAATGTCTAGTAGATAAAGCGGGGCTGACAGGGACTCGACACCCATATAGCGCTGGGTCAAAGACAGGCTGGGATTAGCTACAGCCACAGCTTTTCACAAGGCAGGGCAGAGTAGGGCAGGGAGCAGGGCAGAGTAGGACAGGGAGCAGGGCAGAGTAGGACAGGGAGCAGGGCAGAGTAGGACAGGGAGCAGGGCAGAGTAGGACAGGGAGCAGGGCAGAGTAGGGCAGGGAGCAGGGCAGAGTAGGACAGGGAGCAGGGCAGAGTAGGACAGGGAGCAGGGCAGAGTAGGACTGGGAACAGGGTAGAGTAGGACAGGGAGCAGGGTAGAGTAGGACAGGGAGCAGGGTAGAGTAGGACAGGGAGCAGGGTAGAGTAGGACAGGGAGCAGGGTAGAGAAGGACAGGGAGCAGGGTAGAGTAGGACAGGGAGCAGGGTAGAGTAGGACAGGGAGCAGGGCAGAGCAGGGCAGGGAGCAGGGCAGAGTAGGACAGGGAGCAGGGCAGAGTAGGGCAGGGAGCAGGGTAGAGTAGGGCAGGGAGCAGGGCAGAGTAGGTCAGGGCGCAGGGCAGAGTAGGGCATGGAGCAGGGCAGAGTAGGACAGGGAGCAGGGCAGAGTAGGACAGGGGGCAGGGTAGAGTAGGACAGGGAGCAGGGCAGAGTAGGGCAGGGAGCAGGGTAGAGTAGGACATGGAGCAGGGCAGAGTAGGGCAGGGATCAGGACAGGGAGCAGGGCAGAGAGCAGGGTAGAGTAGGGCAGGGATCAGGGCAGGGAGCAGGGTAGAATAGACTGGGCAGGAAGTGGGCCACCGTAGTGTTAGACAGCAGATGGTGATCTGACGTGATACCAGGACCTGACCTCTTCACCCCAGATGCAGTACACACACACACACACACACACACACACACACACCATAACACCACAAAAACAACTGCTTCTGAGTCCTGCCCAGCTGCCCTCTCAGTCACAATGCTAAAAATCCACCATCTCCCTCCCAGCATCATCTCCACAATGTGAGCAGGATTATCAGCAGTCCCCAGTCTATAGAGGAATGAGTGGGATTACAATCCGAGCCCACTGAACCCACTGAGGTTAATTCTAATGGCCTGCTAAATGATCTCAGTGAAGGCATGCTAACCCAAAATAATAGAGGGTGTTACTGTCGCCCCAGAACACCCTGCCTGCATCCCTGCAAGGAGGAGAGCAAATGCTGAATTACCTTGTCGCCAGGCAATTATTTATCCTGTCCCAGCATTGGAGTGATGTAAATGACTTTAAGTGCACTTTGCAGGGGCTGCCATTACGATAATGATGATTGCAGCTAGCGGCTCTGACACACACATTCAGCTATAGCTTCTTCTTCACAGTGTGGTCTGTGATTAGAAGGGCTATGCATCAAATACATGATAGAAAGAAGAGAGAGAGAGAGAACACCACTCATCCGCTCAATTCATCTAACCACAGCCACTTCAACTCCATTTATTTGCTTTCATCACTAAGTCTGACATGTATCTGGAAAAATACCAGCGCTGCTTTTCACTATCACTCAGTCTCTCCCTCTCTCCGACTTCCTCTCTCCATCTCCGTCTCTCTGTCTCTCTCTCCTCTCTGGCTTACTCTCTCTATCTGTCTGTCTCTCTCTCCTCTCTGTCTTACTCTCTCTTTCTCTCTCTTTCTCTCGCTGTCTCTCTCTCTCTGTCTCTCTCTTGCTCTGTCTCTCTCTTGCTCTGTCTCTCTCTTGCTCTGTCTCTCTCTGTCTCTCTCTCTGAGTCTGTGCTGTCTTGAGTTATAAATGGTTTTGCAGTAACAGCAATCACCAGCAGATGCCACTCTTGGCTTCTATGGCTCAGAGCACGGTAGTGACGACTATAGGTTGGTGAAGCAGAGAGCTGTGACCTCAGAGTGTGGTGGTGACTCCTCTATAGGTGGCTGAAGCAGAGTTCACAGAGCTGTGACCTCAGAGTGTGGTGGTGACTCCTCTATAGGTGGCTGAAACAGAGTTCACAGAGCTGTGACCTCAGAGTGTGGTGGTGACTCCTCTATAGGTGGCTGAAGCAGAGAGCTGTGACCTCAGAGTGTGGTGGTGACTCCTCTATAGGTGGCTGAAGCAGAGTTCACAGAGCTGTGACCTCAGAGTGTGGTGGTGACTCCTCTATAGGTGGCTGAAGCAGAGTTCACAGAGCTGTGACCTCAGTTGTATCACAGAAGACCAACTGCCACTCAACACCAGACACAGACAGACACGAGACAGACACCTGGCTGTGAACCTGTTCTATAGCTGAAATGCATCAGTTACTTTAAAGCACCACATACACACAGGTTAGCCTCTGTAGCCTTTCATTCATTGTTTGTTTACATACTGTCATAAACCATCACATCAATTGCTTTGGGTTGTAGGCTAATGGCACTAACACGCTAGAGCAAATGATGACGAGGTTCTAAGCACCTCTGATCATAATGTGTGTTAGAATGTTTAGCTAACTGTGTCACTGAGAGCAAAGGTTACTGAGGGTCACAGTGGCTTTGACTCAGCCAATGAACAGCCAGGTAGATGTGTACACTGAGCAGTGGACATTGAGATGAGGGTTCAGAGGTGAAAGTGTGGTGGTTGTGTAGTGAATACTCACATGTTGTGTAGGACACACCAGCCACAGTGGGGGTCACCGGAGCTCAGGCACTCTCCACACGTCCCGTACTGATCACATGACTCTATAGGGACCTGTGTCACCTGAAAGAAACACAGGCACACACAGCAGGGTTGCCATACAGTTACTATTTTAAAACCGTTTACTGCAGTGCGCTGAATCAGGCTCACACAGTGTTTCTTTGTAGTCGGGTTGAAGAATGCATTCTGTATTATTTTTTAGGGAATGTGTCGGGTTGAAGAATGCATTCTGTATTATTTTTTAGGGAATGTGTCGGGTTGAAGAATGCATTCTGTATTATTTTTTAGGGAATGTGTCGGGTTGAAGAATGCATTCTGTATTATTTTTTAGGGAATGTGTCGGGTTGAAGAATGCATTCTGTATTATTTTTAGGGAATGTGTCGGGTTGAAGAATGCATTCTGTATTATTTTTTAGGGAATGTGTCGGGTTGAAGAATGCATTCTGTATTATTTTTAGGGAATGTGACGGGTTGAAGAATGCATTCTGTATTATTTTTTAGGGAATGTGTCGGGTTGAAGAATGCATTCTGTATTATTTTTTAGGGAATGTGACGGGTTGAAGAATGCATTCTGTATTATTTTTTAGGGAATGTGTCGGGTTGAAGAATGCATTCTGTATTATTTTTTAGGGAATGTGTCGGGTTGAAGAATGCATTCTGTATTATTTTTTAGGGAATGTGTCGGGTTGAAGAATGCATTCTGTATTATTTTTTAGGGAAAGTGTCGTGTTACAAAGCTTTTGGTAATTTATCAAAGTTACCCGAATCTTCAGTAATATTCATTTATTTTATCTGTGTCCATATTGTCCAGAGTTTCTAGCTGATAGACCACATGGTTCAAGAGAAAATAGCTAAATATATAAAGGATATTTCTTGCTGAAACCCTCATATTAAACACCAATGGTATTAATTAAGTTGATGGTTTATACAGTATTTAGGATAATACTTTACAGCTTTTTCATCCTATTTTTTATTTTAAAATAATCTTATTCAATTATTTGACATGTGATAAGGCCACAGAGAGGGCCAGATTATTATAGACACCTGTGATAATTGTAAGTACCCAAAAGGGCCATGAGATGTCTTGTGATGAATTACATAAAATCCCTGAAAGATTATCCCATAAAAATGATTGTAGTTTTGAATGTTTCCAGTAATATACCCTTCCTTTACAACCCTAAGAATGTGTATGAATGTGTATGTCTAGCAGTAAATTGGTTCCATATTAGACACATTTTAAGTCATGAGTTGTATTGATTTCGTCTTGTTCTGATTAAGACATGCAGCAATAGGAGGCTAGGAGGCCAGGCAGCCAGGCTTATTGTCTGTTCCAACATCTAGTTTCTGTAAAGAAAACACACTAAAACACACTCTGTAAAGAAAGCACACTCTAAAACACCAATGTCTGTGAAGAAAGCACACTCTAAAACACCAATGTCTGTGAAGAAAGCACACTCTAAAACACCAATGTCTGTGAAGAAAGCAGACTCTAAAACACCAATGTCTGTGAAGAAAGCAGACTCTAAAACACAATATGTCTGTAAAGAAAGCACACTCTAAAACACCAATGTCTGTGAAGAAAGCAGACTCTAAAACACAATATGTCTGTAAAGAAAGCACACTCTAAAACACCAATGTCTGTGAAGAAAGCAGACTCTAAAACACAATATGTCTGTGAAGAAAGCACACTCTAAAACACCAATGTCTGTGAAGAAAGCACACTCTAAAACACAATATGTCTGTAAAGAAAGCACACTCTAAAACACCAATGTCTGTGAAGAAAGCAGACTTTAAAACACAACATGTCTGTAAAGAAAGCACACTCTAAAACACCAATGTCTGTGAAGAAATCAGACTCTCAAACACAATATGTCTGTGAAGAAAGCATACTCTAAAACACCAATGTCTGTGAAGAAAGCAGACTCTAAAACACAACATGTCTGTAAAGAAAGCACACTCTAAAACACCAATGTCTGTGAAGAAAGCAGACTCTAAAACACAACATGTCTGTAAAGAAAGCACACTCTAAAACACCAATGTCTGTGAAGAAAGCAGACTCTAAAACACAACATGTCTGTAAAGAAAGCATACTCTAAAACACCAATGTCTGTGAAGAAAGCATACTCTAAAACACAATTGGTCTGTAAAGAAAACACACTAAAACGCACGGTCTGTAAAGAAACACACTAAAACACACTGTCTGTAAAGAAAACACACACTAAAACACACTCTGTCTGTAAAGAAAACACACACTAAAACACACTGTCTGTAAAGAAAACACACTAAAACACACTGTCTGTAAAGAAAACACACACTAAAACACACTGTCTGTAAAGAAAACACACACTAAAACACACTGTCTGTAAAGAAAACACACACTAAAACACACTCTGTCTGTAAAGAAAACACACACTAAAACCCACTGTCTAAAGAAAACACACACTAAAACACACTCTGTCTGTAAAGAAAACACACTGTCTATAAAGAAAACACACACTAAAACACACTCTGTCTGTAAAGAAAACACACACTAAAACACACTGTCTGTAAAGAAAACACACTAAAACACACTGTCTATAAAGAAAACACACTAAAACACACTGTCTATAAAGAAAACACACACTAAAACACACTCTGTCTGTAAAGAAAACACACACTAAAACACACTGTCTATAAAGAAAACACACTAAAACACACTGTCTATAAAGAAAACACACACTAAAACGCACGGTCTGTAAAGAAAACACACACTAAAACATACTGTCTGTAAAGAAAACACACTGTCTGTAAAGCAAACACACTAAAACACACTGTCTATAAAGAAAACACACTGTCTATAAAGAAAACACACTAAAACACACTGTCTATAAAGAAAACACACTAAAACACACTCTGTAAAGAAAACACACTAAAACACACTGTCTGTAAAGAAAACACACTAAAACACACTGTCTATAAAGAAAACACACTGTCTATAAAGAAAACACACACTAAAACACACTGTCTATAAAGAAAACACACACTAAAACACACTCTGTCTGTAAAGAAAACACACACTAAAACGCACTGTCTGTAAAGAAAACACACTAAAACACACTCTGTCTGTAAAGAAAACACACTAAAACACACTCTGTCTGTAAAGAAAACACACAAAAACACACTCTATAAAGAAAACACACCCTAAAACACACTGTCTGTAAAGAAAACACACTAAAACACGCACTGTCTGTAAAGAAAACACACTAAAACACACTCTGTCTGTAAAGAAAACACACAAAAACACACTCTATAAAGAAAACACACCCTAAAACACACTGTCTGTAAAGAAAACACACTAAAACACGCACTGTCTGTAAAGAAAACACACTAAAACACACTCTGTCTGTAAAGAAAACACACTAAAACACACTCTGTCTGTAAAGAAAACACACACTAAAACCCACTGTCTAAAGAAAACACACACTAAAACACACTCTGTCTGTAAAGAAAACACACTGTCTATAAAGAAAACACACACTAAAACACACTCTGTCTGTAAAGAAAACACACACTAAAACACACTGTCTGTAAAGAAAACACACACTAAAACACACTCTGTCTGTAAAGAAAACACACACTAAAACACACTGTCTGTAAAGAAAACACACTAAAACACACTCTGTCTGTAAAGAAAACACACTAAAACACACTGTCTATAAAGAAAACACACTAAAACACACTGTCTATAAAGAAAACACACACTAAAACACACTCTGTCTGTAAAGAAAACACACACTAAAACACACTGTCTATAAAGAAAACACACTAAAACACACTGTCTATAAAGAAAACACACACTAAAACGCACGGTCTGTAAAGAAAACACACACTAAAACACACTGTCTGTAAAGAAAACACACTGTCTGTAAAGCAAACACACTAAAACACACTGTCTATAAAGAAAAAACTAAAACACACTGTCTATAAAGAAAACACACTAAAACACACTGTCTATAAAGAAAACACACTAAAACACACTCTGTAAAGAAAACACACTAAAACACACTGTCTGTAAAGAAAACACACTAAAACACACTGTCTATAAAGAAAACACACTGTCTATAAAGAAAACACACAATAAAACACACTGTCTATAAAGAAAACACACACTAAAACACACTCTGTCTGTAAAGAAAACACACACTAAAACGCACTGTCTGTAAAGAAAACACACTAAAACACACTCTGTCTGTAAAGAAAACACACTAAAACACACTCTGTCTGTAAAGAAAACACACTAAAACACACTCTGTAAAGAAAACACACCCTAAAACACACTGTCTGTAAAGAAAACACACTAAAACACGCACTGTCTGTAAAGAAAACACACTAAAACACACTGTCTGTAAAGAAAACACACACTAAAACACACTCTGTCTGTAAAGAAAACACACACTAAAACACACTGTCTGTAAAGAAAACACACACTAAAACACACTTTCTGTAAAGAAAACACACTAAAACACACTGTCTATAAAGAAAACACACACTAAAACACACTCTGTCTGTAAAGAAAACACACACTAAAACACACTGTCTGTAAAGAAAACACACACTAAAACCCGCTGTCTGTAAAGAAAACACACACTAAAACACACTCTGTCTGTAAAGAAAACACACTGTCTATAAAGAAAACACACACTAAAACACACTCTGTCTGTAAAGAAAACACACTGTCTATAAAGAAAACACAATCTGTCTGTAAATAAAACACACACTCAGACACACAGATATGTGTGTGAAAGGCTCCTATACATGACATACACACAGACTGACAGACAGACATACCAAGAGATTCCCTCTCAAAATGCCTATTCTATTGGCATACTCAGTGAATTCGTTCTACCATCCCTGGATGCTGCATTTTTTCCCCAATGTATCCTGAAAAACAGGCTGCAATATTCAAAACATGTTTCACACAATTGTGTACTCTAAACACTCCCGAGTGGCACTGCGTCTCATTGCAAATAGGCATCACTACAATCCCCGGTTCAAATCCAGGCTGAATCACATCTGGCTGTGATCTGGAGTCCCATAGGGTGGTGCAAAATTGTCCCAGCGTCTTCTGTGTTTGGCTGGGGAAGGCCGTCATTGTAAATAATAATTTGTTCTTAACTGACTTGCCTAGTTAAATAAAAACACACTCACACAAGGCCTCAAACTGTCACGCTCGTCGTGGTAATCATACTTGGACCAAGGCGCAGCGTACGTAGAGTTCCACATGTTTATTCATTGAAACTCCTAAACTATTGCTGATGGTGACCCTGAACAATCAGAATAATAGACAGTATATCGTAAGCTCCATTCAGCAGGTATCGCCAGATGAGAATTGTCTCCGGTAGCTTACTTTTATTCCAGTAAAACACCACATTTTCAAGAGTGCATAGATAACTGATATTGCCTGTGATTGTTCAGCATGCAAAATGACTTGTAGACCAATAACTGTCAACACTGTTATATGCTGTTCAACACTGAAGGAGAGCTCGCATCAGTTATCACAAAAAATGAGAGGTATTTTCGGAAATAAATAAAAAGATATCAGTGATTCGTAACGTTTGATTTTCTGACCAACGCATGCTGCACTTGGATGGGTTTTAGGGTCCGCAGACCAATGCACTTACAGTATATCTTAAACATTTGAATTGGGGATTGATGTGTATCATATCAGTGATTTACTACATCCCTACTAAAGTCTTCCTGCTGGGAGGCCTGTATGGCAGTCAGCCTGTTCACCTCAGGCATAGTGGAATGATCCTCTCACACCTGTCTCTCCAGGGGAGATTTCAGTACACAGACACAATGACCACATACTATACAGAATATCTCCACAGAACACAGGAACAAATGAAGTAAAGGATTTTCAAAATGCACATGATATCAGCCTTAACGGGGTAAGTAAACAACATGGTCACAACCAACACGGATAAACCGATTATGCTTCCAACACTATCCTTCCAACACTATCCTTTCAACACTATCCTTCCAACACTATCCTTCCAACACTATCCTTCCAACACTACCCTTTCAACACTATCCTTCCAACACTATCCTTCCAACACTATCCTTTCAACACTATCCTTCCAACACTATCCTTCCAACACTATCCTTCCAACACTATCCTTTCAACACTATCCTTCCAACACTATCCTTCCAACACTATCCTTCCAACACTATCCTTCCAACACTATCCTTTCAACACTATCCTTTCAACACTATGCTTCCAACACTATCCTTTCAACACAATCCTTCCAACACTATCCTTCCAACACTATCCTTCCAACACTATCCTTTCAACACTATCCTTCCAACACTATCCTTTCAACACTATCCTTCCAACACTATCCTTTCAACACTATCCTTCCAACACTATCCTTTCAACACAACACTATCCTTCCAACACTATCCTTCCAACACTATCCTTCAACAACAACAATCCTTCCAACACTATCCTTCCAACACTATCCTTCCAACACTATCCTTCCAACACTATGCTTCCAACACTATCCTTCCAACACTATCCTTTCAACACTATCCTTTCAACACTATCCTTTCAACACTATCCTTCCAACACTATCCTTTCAACACTATTCTTCCAACACAATCCTTTCAACACTATCCTTCCAACACAATCCTTTCAACACTATCCTTCCAACATTATCCCTCCAACATTATTCTTCCCCCATTATCCTTCCAATAATATCATTTCAACATTACCCTTTCAACATTATCCTTCTAATACTATCATTCCACCATTATCCTTCCAGCACTATCATTCCAACGCTGCCGTTACAACATTATCATTTCAGCATTATCCGTCCAACACTATCATTCCAGCATTATCCTTCCAGCATTATCCTTCCAATACTATCCTTCCAACACTATCCTTCCAACATTATCCTTCCAATACTATCCTTACAACTACAGTATATTTTCCTTGAAAGCATCCAGAATAACATACAAAGAGAGCCAGCGTTTCTGACAGACAAGGCCAACCTCTCTCTATTCAGCCCTGTCTCTTTCTGTCTCTCTCTTCAGATCGATGGCCAGTGTGAGACTGGGGGCCCACTGGGAGGGCCAGAGTAACACCCCATTTGGTGCTTTAAGAGCCCCCTATGTTCCCCAAACACAGGCTTGTTGTACGTGAGGGGCTGGGTTAGGGGCTGGGTGAGGTTAGGAGGCAGGGGTTGGGCCCCTATAGCTATCCACCTTTCTCAGGCTGTGAAGTGAGGCCCTCAGCACACAAAGGGAGATATTGACATGTAAGTCGGGGCGTCAACAGCGGCTGCACTGTGTACAGGGTTCTTCATGCTCACTCCCGTTACATTAACCCCCCATACACACACACACACACACACCCACACTGCTATACCGGCGGGCGAATCAGCCTCATTCTTCTGAATTAAATCCTCCCATGTTTTTGCTCTGATGAATATTGCAGCATAAACAAGTCTGCATCATTTATCCAGCCTGGAAAAGCTCAATTAGACTATACATCAGTTCAACAATCTACTCCTCATTATACTGTACAGTAAGACTATAAGGAGGGACCAGTTACTGTACCAGTCATACTGTGGGGTTAGTCTGAATCAGTACCCAGCACCCTATATCGTGCACTACGTTTGACTAGGGCCCTCATACGGTTCTGGTCAAAAGTAGAGCACTATATAGGAAATAGGATGCCATTGCAGATACAGTCATAGAGACATGGACCTCTTGTCAGAAAATTGTACAACCATTTTAATCAACATCACAGTGACACAACCCTTGAGCCTTGTTCACACTGCAGGCCTTGATGCTCAAATCAGTTTTGTTTTTCAAATCTCTTTTGGACTACTGGCTGTCCAAACAGCAAGTTACAAGTGACACTAGTCACTTGGTCACTAGTCCTTTTTCACTATGTACAGCAGTCAACTAGCTAGCTAGGTAGCTGTTTAGCTTTCTAGAACATTCACTCATTTGTTTGTAAACCGTTACCAAGCTAGTTATCTACCACATGTTCTTGTCAAACTGTCAACAGAGTAGCCAGCAAGCAACAAGATATACCGAATAACAGACTAACCATTTGAGGGCAAATAAATCAAATTTGACTGTTCAGACACAAGTCACATGGCCAGGAATCAGACTTGTATTTGATTTCCACCTACAAAGGTGGTTTTTGGCTGTTCAGACTGCAGGGGAAAAAACAGATATGAATTGGACAAATAAATGGGATTTGAATTCAGTTCCATTCAAAATCCTATTTTCCCTAACCACTAACCCGGTATCATCTCTCCATAGTTTTCTCCCCACATGGTGAAACCAATAAAACTTACTTTCCCTGACTGAGGCAGATCTATTTCCAGGCCATAACAATGAGGAGAGGTTAGGAGTGAGATCCTGATAATGTAATAATGTTACCAGACCCAAGCCAGTGTCAGCGAGTATACAAACCCATACAGAGACAAACAAAGACAGACAAACAACACAGGCATAAATGGAGATATGTAGACAGAGAGAAAGACAAACAAAGACAGACAAACAACACAGGCATAAATGGAGATATGTAGACAGAGAGAAAGACAAAGAAAGAGAGAGAAACAGAGAGAGAGGGATTATTGATGTATTGTCCAGAGTGGGTTTGTACAGCGAAGGTGAGGAGGACAGGGGGTGTAGGGGTGGAGAGAGGTGGAGGGATGGAGGGAGGTGGAGAGAGGCGAAGGGGAGGATCAGAGAAGAGCAGCTGTTGGCCAGCTCAGCACACGCTGCAGTCACTCAACACAGCAGGCCAGACAGCACAACGAGGCCCGTTCTCCCACCGTGAGGAGAGGACAGCAGAGGGACTGTGAGTGTGTCTGTTTACTGTTTATGCTCAGTATGTGCAGTCCTCCAGACAATGTGTCTGTCTTTTGAAGACAAAGAGAGAATAATACTACAAATCACCAATAGAACAGAGGCACATCTCCATAAGCAACGAGGGGTAGCGTTATATGGTAAATGAATTGTATCAGTCTTCTAATTGAATGCTAATGTAATGTAAGGTATGAGAGGAAGTCGTAGTGGGGCAGGTAATGAGAGAGAAGGGGAAAGGTTATAGCCTGTCAGTGGGAGAACGGAACAAACGAAACGGAACGAAGAAGAGAGAAGGAAGGAGAGAAGAAGAGAGAGCACATAAGGACACTTCCTCAGTACTGTCAGAGAAAGACTGTTGGCTACCCTCAGAGTGAGCACTTGCACACACACGCACGCGCGCACACGCACACACGCACACACACACACAGCAGAAAATGACAATATATGAGCATTAGAAAGCAGGAGGATTCCTCTACGCTGGTTCTGTACATGAGGGATAAACGGTCATTTCATTCTAACCCTCTATCGGCCATGCTGTACTGAGAAGCAGCCAATCACATTGCACCAGCATGATGGATGGAGGGAAAGGAGAAAGGGAA
>NC_056444.1:70237732-70250232 GCF_018296145.1 Oncorhynchus tshawytscha | reverse complement strand
TCTCCATTTGGCGCTCCGCAGTGTTAGTTCTTTTCAATAAATAGGTAATCAGTTGTCAGGAATGAGCAAAACTGTGTAAACAAACATTTACAACTTAAACTATGCAGACACATGAAATGAGGAAAGATGTAGTCAGGGATTATAGAATGAATTTGTGGTAATGAACTGCAGTGTTCATTTTTGAACTCTTTTTTTTTAGATTTGTCTAAATCATTTTAGTCAACTCAATGACCTTTCATTTTAGTCACATCACATTTGTATTGCCTCATTAACCTATAGTAAAAATAAAACACTGACTTCCATGTGTACAAAGATGCATTGCCTTGTCCTACGCATAGTATCTTATTCTCTTCCAACAGCAGAAATATGGCAAACATATATACATATATGCCAGGTTCAGTTGAAAATGTTCTTGAACGTTGCAGATAGAAATACCATGAATAGAGCCAAAGTTATTCCTTATCTATGTCAGAGAGGCATGTTTATTCTACATAGCATATTTCTTTCTGAATGTTCCAAAACGTTGCTTCCTGCTGAACGGCCCCAGGTTGTTAGCTATAGCTAGATAATGAGGTAACATGACTAAACAAGGTGTAGCCTAAACAAATGTTTAACATGTAGCCTAGTTTTAGAACAGCCCAAGATAGGCTTTATGATTGTAAAATGCTGCCTGCAAATGCACAATATAAATAAAACAAGGTAGCCCCGGTCAAGTCTCGAATCAATAGACTTTCTCTGGGGAAAACAAGGAGACTTGGCTATGTTGGCTAAAATTTGTAGGCCTATATGAATTGCCATGGAAAAACCAGGCCAAGGGTAGCTACTGTAACTAGAAGGCTGGTGGTGAAGCAAGCAAGAGAGTCGCCTGCGCAATTTGTAGGCTATTATCAGAGGCGGAGCCGGAGCCGGAGCAGGGCCTGTCTGCCCACACCCATCCTTGCTGCCCACACCCATCGCTTGCTGCCCACACCCATCGCTTTCTGCCCACACCCAGGGCCTGTCTGCCCACACCCATCCTTGCTGCCCACCCACACCCATCGCTTTCTGCCCACACCCGCTTGCTGCCCACACCCATCGCTTTCTGCCCACACCCATCGCTTTCTGCCCACACCCATCGCTTGCTCGCTTTCTGCCCACACCCATCGCTTTCGCTTGCTGCCCACACCCATCGCTTTCTGCCCACACCCATCGCTTGCTGCCCACACCCATCGCTTGCTGCCCACACCCATCACTTGCTGCCCACACCCATCGCTTGCTGCCCACACCCATCGCTTGCTGCCCACACCCATTGCTTGCTCACCAGCTGAAGTAGGCCTAGGCTGTGTTTGCCAGACTGTCCTTCCCACTGCTGAACAGAGCTCTTGCTGCCATCTGCGCTGCTAATATTAATTGTGCTTATCACTGAAAAACTCTAACTCTCTTCAAAAACTCTTGTCCTCTTAGTAGTCAGGTTTTAGTCACAGAAATCATTTTCTCTTGTCTCGTTTTAGTCAACTGAAATGAAAAATACTTTTTGTTTAAATTAAAAATACTTTTCATTTAGTTCTAGTTTTTCTGGGTCTATTTAGTAATGTATAGTCTCATCAATTGCCACAGAAAAATAGATGTTTGACAAGTATTTTAGTCACTATTTCTGTTGACAAAATTGACACTGATACTGACTACTCATACAGCAGGCCTCAGCATTCCCTTCAGAGTTATGCAGTGGTACCAGTCCCAGCCTGTCAGACCACCACCATCAGAACTGGGACTGGTAGGCAATATGCATGTGTCTCTAAATAGGAGAACCAGTCATTATGGGATGGCAGGAGTAAGGGCAGGTAGCTAGGCAATCAAGGTCTCCTGATTAAGCCCAAACATTACAGTCTGAAAGGCTATCGGAGTGTGAGGCTGTAAACTGAGCTGCCTGTAAGCAGGCAGGTGCATCTGACGTCTGAATAAACCTGGAATGCTTCAGGATGCTAAGACTCTTTCAGAACGGCTAGATGGGGGGGGAGTGGCGTGGCCCTTCCATATTCATAGCCCTTTATTAATGTCAATACGGTTCTCACATCTGATGTCTCAGTTAGTGTGTATCTGACAGCTGGCATAATCACTTCGAGACGTAGTATGTAATGGAATTTTTACCAATTTCCCAGAGGAACATTTCCCACATGAGCTCTGTATAATGTACAGCTTGGTGTAAGCTTCGTATGTACAGCTCTGTATAAGGGTGGCAGGGTTGCTGGTTCGAATCCCTGAGCTGACGAGGTGAAAAATATGTCAATGTGCCCTTAAGCAAAGAGCTTAACTTAATTTTTCTGGTATGTGGCTTTGGATAAGAGTGTCTGCTAAATCAGTGGTTTCTAAACTAAAAAATCTTAGCTAATCCAAACAGTACCATCTATTGAGAGGACTATTGGCAAATACATTCAGATTTGTTTTGAAAAGCTCAGAGTAGCTCAAAAATAAAGTCTGGCTTTCAGTATTGAACCTCATTCATTTGGACCTACAATTAAATTAGCTGGACTAATCTAATGTGCTTTTTTTGCCAGCCAGTGAGGGTACAGAATAAGGAGAGCCCAGCGGTGTTGGTCCATTGTTAGATCAAGCAGGTAAATAGATTTCCCATGGAAATATGTCTGGTGCTTAGCAGAGTCCCGTAAGCTGATTAAGAGGAAGCACTTAGCTGCATGAGGGTGGCATGAGCGTGGATGTGGGTGGCACATTGAGACGAGGGAAGATGGAGAAGTGGAGAAAGGGGGAGGAGGGGGGAGTCAGTGGCGCAGGGCCGGCCTCCTCGGGCGACAGCTACAACTCTACATTAGCCCCATGCTGGGAGCTGCAGTGATGATACCAAGCATGTTATTAATGAAGAGAGGGAGGGAGGGGATGGAAGGAGATGATGGAAGGAGGGTGGCTGGAAAGTTTATCACTTCTCAGTGTAACTCTGAAACTGAATATTTAAAGGGCTCTGTTGGTGAGAGGCAGGAGCACATTCCTCCATCATCTCATGTCCTCTGGGGTATGTGATAGAGCGGTATGGAAAAAGTATGGAAGAGGTATGGGGTGTGGACGTTCCCATGCACCACTGGCTCTAACTGCTGTATGAGGGATAGGTTCTTAGATTTACATATACTGATAGGATAGTGATAGTGTGGTTATGGGATACCTATGGAATACCAAAATAAAACTCTAGGCTACAAGATAAAGTCATCTTATGTAGTGTCTATTCACATGTGACTGGTGATGTGATTGACAAGACCCTGCTCTTTCGATTGACTAACAGTACCTTATTAGGCTATTGATTTACTATATACAGTGCTTGACTTGGGCAGGAGTTCACCTGAACTGAATACCGGCACCTCTACTGCTTGAGCTCCTGTTCCTCTTATAGAATATTAGTTCAAAAGTATTGTGGAACTGCTTCACCTAAATATAAACAGTACCGGGCAAGTCAAGCACTGAGTATATGATTGGAAATACTTTCATTTGAAATGACTGCAAATACATGAAGGTTCTCCAAGCAGCGTTTGACAATTGATTGCTAAATGCCAGAATGTCAAATCACATTTCAAGTGTTTAAAGAATCCTGTAGAAAATGTCAAAGTGGCAAATCTTCTGGCAACATTTTCACTAGCTGTCATTGTCAAGGGCAACAAGGAAGGCCCTGTCAGCCAGGTTAATAACAGACTAGAAGCAGATTAAGTTTTAAAGCACAGAGAGGAGGGGAAAAGACCCCACGACCCATAAAATCTATCTCTCCTGACAACGGAGAGGAGAGAGGAGAGAGGAGAGAGGAGAGAGGAGAGAGGAGAGAGGAGAGAGGGGAGAATGCTCTTTCTATTGCACTGATCGATACTGATCTATAAAAAATGAGCAGTCAAATGCACTTATATGCTCTATCAAGAGGAAAACCTTACAGGCAGGTGAAAGGAAGGCATTTTCACAGGGCTGAGGAATTATATCAGGCATTTTATATGTATTGTGGCATTTTCTAGGCCTGTGTGCATTTTCTACTTTGAAAATACAGTTCATCACTTCCTGTTCTCAAATCAAAATCAAATCAAATTGTATTAGTCACATGCGCCGAATACAACTGGTGTAGGTATTCCTTACAGTGTAATGCTTACTTACGAGCCCCTATCCAACAACGCAGTTTGAAATTAAATATGGATAAGAATAAGACATAAAAGTAACAAGTATTTAAAGAGCATCAGTAAAATAACAATAGTGGGACTATATACAGGGGGTCAATGTGCGGGGGCACCAGTTAGTTGAGGTAGTATATACATGTCGGTAGAGTTATTAAAGTGACTATACATAGATGACAACAGTGAGTAGCAGTGGTATAATGAGGGGGAGAGGGGGGGCAATGCAAATAATCTGGGTAGATATTTGACTAGAGTCTTATGGCTTGGGGGTAGAAGCTGTTTAGAAGCCTCTTGGACCTAGACTTGGCGCTCCGGTACCGTTTGCCGTGCGGTAGCAGAGAGAACAGTCTATGACTAGGGTGGCTGGAGTCTTTGACAATTTTTATGGCCTTCCTCTGACACTGCCTGGTATAGAGGTCCCGAATAGCAGGAAGCTTGGTCCCAGTGATGTACTGGGCTGTTCGCTTTCCTACTGAAACATATGGCAGCATTTTGAGTGTCCTCAGGATCTATACATTTATCACTAATAAGCTTTCCTACCCAAACATATGGTAACCCTCGACCTTCATTTAGTATTGAGCACAACAGATCATAGATTTTATTTCTCCAGATGATAATCTGCTTTAGCAAAATGGCACCGATAGACATGGTCGCCCTGTTCATGGCTCTTAATAAGCAACTTTGCAGTATTTCGTTTTTTGTGTGTTATTTCTCACATTGTTAACCACAAGAATTTCACTACACCAGCAATAATATCTGCTAAATATGTGTATGCAACCAATAACATTTGATTTGATTTCATGCCACGGCTCAGTGTGACTCTGAGATATGGAATCCATTTTAGGAACATCGTCATTCCTCCTCAGACCTCACCTCACCTAGTTAAATCTCAACCCATTCAAGCGTTAACCCTAACATGGATTCCATAGTAGTATCTGCACCATATAAAGGTAGTTTCTAGAGAGAAGGAGCACTATGCAAGGAAAATATTGGTGTGTTTTTTCAATATCTAATCATGGCTTGGGGTTGTTAAATAACAGATATGTATTTGTTGGAAACCTATCACTAGGGAAAGGGGATACCTAGTCAGTTGTACAACTGAATGCATTCAACCAAAATGAGTCTTCCACATTTAGCCCAACCCCTCTGAATCAGAAAGGTGTGAAGTGCTGCCTTAATCAGCACCCAGGAAGCAGTTGTTGTTTGGGCTTAAAGCACATTTTTCCACCATGGAGAAACTTGGAGAAAAAACGTTGTATTTACTGGCCCAGGGCGCTTAACAGCTAGGCTACCTACCACCCCACTAGGTCATTTCTGAGACATAAACAATTACATTTTGTTGCAAAAAAAGGATTAATAAAAATAAAATGTATTTTAATTTGATTTATGAATAGAGTAATATGAGATCTGGGCTCTGGTTAAAAGTAATGCACTATATAGGGAATAGGGTGTCATTTTGGGCAAGGCCTGACTCTATATCAAACACTATTCGCCTTATGTAGCCCTGCCCACTTGACAAAGTTCCATTCAAACGTGATTGTGTTTGTGTTTCCATTTACCAACTTCCATCAACGCTAGAGAATTACCTCAGAGCGGTGGCTAGCTAATAATTTAAACACCTGCATCATTAACACGTCTTAACAAATAAACAAAACATGGCTCATTTGGGCAGACACACAAATGGCTTCACCAGGAGGAGGGAAAATGATTGGTATTTTTGAAGGCCGATGTTCAGCCCAGCCAATCAAACAGCTCTTACCACTCTGCTTGGGCACTTTTCAACAACGGATCAGTAGAGACGGCTGGATGCTCTTGATGCGCTGGCCTTGGAAAGTCATGAAGCCTCAATGTTGTGGAAGGTCAGCTAATAAGCAAAGTCACTTGCTTTTCTATGTGTAACATTACCTAACGTAAGCGATGACAGCATACAAGCAGCCTACATGTGTTGTGGTGACAGTTATTATAATCCATAGGCTAACGTTATGATAGAGATCTCAGATGATATCTATGATCAATTTCCGCATTACTTGGTCTTGTAATTGATGTTTCTAACCTATTTTCTTTGTTCTTTTTAGAGATAAAAGTGCGCAGTACTGCCTTATCTAGACACAGAAAGATAAAATAGTCAGGCCTAATATAGCAGTTAGACCAAACGATTTGTTTGATGAAAGCTGAATTGAGAATGTCATGATGTATTGGTTATGTTAACATGTATTTGTGGATCAACAGAACTGCTGTATTAATGTGGGGACTTGTCAGTTCATTCAGCATCTTCATGACTGATATCACCACGCAGGTTACACAAGGCAGCACAGATTCAAAGTATGTTGCCCATTTTAGATGAGAGGTTGATTGGCACTGTTTGTGAGATGATTCTAAACCGTTTGAGCCTTAGAGTTCCACATGAACCCTCACATTATCTATCTGTCTTCTACATGTGGTGTCCTTCTCTGACAGCTGTGCGCCTCTTTTTGTGAAGGTGGAATTGTTCATTTGACCTTCCTCTCGTGTAGCAGATCTCAGAGTGTGAAGCCCCGGTCAGCCATGACCACATCACCTGGACAGAGGTACTCCAGGAACCTAGAATCCGATGTTATACATTTGTCGCTACATCTACCTCCATATGCTGAGGAGATGAACATCACTAGACCACAAGGTGCAATGGCCACCAGGTACTTGATAGTGTTGTAGTAATGGCTGAATGACTCTCCCCTTGAATCCAGATTCTTGCACTTCTGTAAAGCAGTTTCTGAGCAGTCAATAATGCAGGTTGTTCCTGGATAGGGGTTCTTAAAACATTGTCACATTGTAGCACGGACGGTCTCCCTTAGCAACCATGGAATGTACTCCCTCAGATTCTATTCTGTCAATCCAATAACTAATCACTTGACTGACAATACTCTGGGAAACACCAAACCTTTCTGCTAGGTACTGATGCAGCAAGTTGAGCTTCAGCTTCATCAGTGTCATCAGGAGTTGGTCTGTCAGGTCTAACTGAAAGCTGCCTTTGTAGAGGGGTAGGAGAAGTTCCCCCAGGGTAGAAAAGGCAGTAAGAGACAAGCCTGTATGCAGTGGACAGAGTGCTTCGTTCCTCAGCAGGGATTTGTAGAGGTGCTGCTGGGCACTGTGTTCCTGCCTCACAGGTAGTGGGTTTTACATGATCATCTGAGTTGTAGTTGTGATCACTTAGAGATGGGTCTTCCCATTGGGTTTGGGCATCCTTACCTTCTATCTGTGTTGGCCAATCCCCATTTTCAATTTGGTGAACACTTGTGCCTGTCATCTGTTAAGAAATCAATATGGCTTGTTAAACATGTCAATGGACAAAACCGTATAATAAACAACCATACTGCATGAACACTCCCAATAATATTTAATAATCATAATAATTAAGCATAAATAAAATGGGCATTTCTAATTGACTTGTAGAGGAAATAAATTGTGCTATTAATAAGACTGTGCTTAGACACAAGAGCAAGAGGGAGACACACAATGAGAGCAGGCAAACTGCTCTAGCGATTGGCTTACCTGTCACTGATGACTGCCTGACCAACGCCCGATGCTTCTTCACGAGTGAAGCATCGTAGCCAAGCCATTTTTCTGGTTATGGATTCTCCACTGTAGGCTTCTTGTCAAAGAAGTGACAGGAGCACACAAAGGGACGTTTTGGTGGTTTCTTTAGGTTTAACGCTTTGAGCCAGAGCCACAAAGACTGTCTTTAGGAGGTGGATGCAGGTCGTATGGAGTTCCACGGGTACTTTCAGATCGACGTAGAGGTTGGTGTTCAAAACATTGTTGTAAAAACTGCCTCCTCTTCATCCAAATATTGTGACAGCCTCCTACTGAACATATAATGCTTGTCATGTTGATCGATTTTAAGATTTTATGCGGTTCTGTCAGTGTAAAGCTGTCAAGCTTTCAACGGAAAGTACCTCTTTTGCATGTGCTAGCATCACGCAAATGTTGCCGGAAATGGAAACACAATTGCAACAAACTCGCTGCGACCACTGTGACTTTCCAGAATAAGGTAGCATGAGCTTAGATTTATGATGTGTTTAATTTGTATGTTAAATGTACAGGACATAAACATTTCATTCCAGCTAACCAATGGATATAAAGCATTATGCAACTAAACCAGTTGTAATACACATCTAACATCTATGAACTAAACATCTGAGGGCAGGAATGTTGTATAGTACACACGTAAAAGTACCCATAAACATTAATTTCTGATGAAAAAAATGTGAAAATTGTTTTGGAAGTAATCTCTTCAAATTAGGGCCATGGTCAGAGGGCATTGAAAAACATAGCATACCATGAATCCTTTATTTCTAAGTTGCATACCATCAAAGAGCAATGACTAGAGCTCAGCCAAGTGAGAAGGAAGGGCATGGTGGGTTTTGTTTTTCATTTGGGGGGGGGGTCCTCTTTTCAGCTCTGTTAAGGAATTCATGCCCTGTGAGCAATTGTACATCTGTATTCAAATGTGAAGAGACAGCATAGTGATGCTCCCCTACTAGGAAGGTTACAGAAAACACTGATAGAGGAAGAGCAATGCAGCAACAATTTGTCACCAAATAACTTCCTATGTTTCCCAACATGCCTCTTTAAAGCCAGCATAATGAACATGTTTTCTTCCTCTCCCTGTATCTCTGTTGCATCTCCTCTTCGTCGCCAGGTGAGCTGTCATGAGTGTAGACAGACAGTGAGGCATTTGACGCTAATGACAAACCATAGGAGATGGACAGGGACACAACAGCTTCATTGAATTTCCCATCAACGGGACAGACAATTAAGATGATGAATTTTGTTGGGCGGACAGTTAGAGAAAAAAGACAGTGGCCATCAGACAGTCATCTCCTTCAGTCTCAACCATCATGTGGAGACGGCGGAGGGGTGTACCAGACAGTACAGGGGTGTACCAGACAGTACAGGGGTGTACCAGACAGTACAGGGGTGTACCAGACAGTACAGGGGTGTAGCTGGGTGTAACTGGCATGTTTTGTCATGGAGGAGACAGTACAGGGGTGTAGCTGGGTGTAGCTGGCATGTTTTGTCATGGAGGAGACAGTGCAGGGGTGTAGCTGGATGTAACTGGCATGTTTTGTCATGGAGGAGACAGTGCAGGGGTGTAGCTGGATGTAGCTGGCATGTCTTGTCATGGAGGAGCCAGTACAGGGGTGGAGCTGGATGTAGCTGGCATGTTTTGTCATGGAGGAGCCGGTGCAGGGGTGGAGCTGGATGTAGCTAGCATGTCTTGTCATGGAGGAGCTAGTACAGGGGTGGAGCTGGATGTAGCTGGCATGTTTGTCATGGAGGAGCAGTACAGGGTTTTGTACAGGGGTGGGAGCTGGATGTAGCTGGCATGTTTTGTCATGGAGGAGACAGTACAGGGGTGGAGCTGGATGTAGCTGGCATGTTTTGTCATGGAGGAGACAGTGCAGGGGTGTAGCTGGATGTAGCTGGCATGTCTTGTCATGGAGGAGACAGTACAGGGGTGTAGCTGGATGTAACTGGCATGTTTTGTCATGGAGGAGCCGGTGCAGGGGTGTAGCTGGATGTAACTGGCATGTTTTGAAATGGAGGAGACAGTGCAGGGGTGTAGCAGGCATGTCTTGTCATGAAGGAGCCAGTACAGGGGTGTAGCTGGATGTAGCTGGCATGTTTTGTCATGGAGGAGCCAGTACAGGGGTGTAGCTGGCATGATTTGTCATGGAGGAGGCAGTACAGGGGTGTAGCTGGATGTAGCAGGCATGTCTTGTCATGGAGGAGACAGTACAGGGGTGTAGCTGGACGGAGCATGCATGTTTTGTCATGCAGGAGCCAGTGCAGAGTTGGAGCTGGATGTAGCTGGCATGTTTTGTCATGGAGGAGCCGGTGCAGGGGTGGAGCTGGATGTAGCTGGCATGTTTTGTCATGGAGGAGACAGTACAGGGGTGGAGCTGGATGTAGCTGGCATGTTTTGTCATGGAGGAGACAGTACAGGGGTGGAGCTGGATGTAGCTGGCATGTTTTGTCATGGAGGAGACAGTACAGGGGTGGAGCTGGATGTAGCTGGCATGTCTTGTCATGGAGTAGACAGTACAGTGGTGGAGCTGGATGTAGCTGGCATGTTTTGTCATGGAGGAGACAGTGCAGGGGTGTAGCTGGCATGTTTTGTTATGGAGGAGACAGTACAAGGGTGGAGCTGGATGTAGCTGGCATGTTTTGTCATGGAGGAGCCAGTACAGGGGTGTAGCTGGCATGTTTTGTCATGGAGGAGCCAGTGCAGAGGTGTAGCTGGCATGTTTTGTCATGGAGGAGACAGTGCAGGGGTGTAGCTGGCATGTTTTGTTATGGAGGAGACAGTACAGGGGTGGAGCTGGATGTAGCTGGCATGTTTTGTTATGGAGGAGACAGTACAGGGGTGTGGCTGGCATGTTTTGTTATGGAGAAGACAGTACAGGGGTGGAGCTGGATGTAGCTGGCATGTTTTGTTATGGAGGAGACAGTACAGGGGTGTAGCTGGATGTAGCTGGCATGTTTTGTCATGGAGGAAACAGTGCAGGGGTGGAGCTGGATGTAGCTGGCATGTTTTGTCATGGAAGAGACAGTGCAGGGGTGCAGTTGGATGTAGCTGGCATGTTATGTCATGGATCTCGATATCTCTCTCTGCATCCTCTCTTTTTTGGACTGGAGGAGCAACATGTTGCACCTACACCTTTAGAAATGAGGTAAAACTGATTTAAGTTTCCCTCATTAAAGAGCACTGTGCTAAGAGCACTGTCTCTGTTTGCTTATGATGGAATACTGCTCATTGAGTGCAGATTTAGTGCCAGCATCTGTCTGTGGTGGTATATGTAGACAGCTACGAAAAATACAGATGAAAACTCTCTAGGTAGATAGTGTGGTCTACAGCTTATCATGAAGGACCCTTTTGATTCCAGGTAGAACCATTTTGGGATCCATTTAAAACCCTTCAAGGGATCTACCTGGAACCATAAAGGGTTATCCTATGAGGACTGCGGAAAAAAAATCAGCATGTTAAATGTGCAACCAGGGGTAAAAAAAACTCTGGACCACCTTTACTCCACACACAGAGAAGCGTACAAAGATCTCCCTCCCCCTCCATTTGGCAAAACTGACCATAATTCTATTCTCCTGATTCCTGCTTACAAGCTAGAATGAAAGCAGGAAGCACCAGTGACTCGGTCTATAAAAAAGTGGTCAGATGAAGCAAAACTACAGGACTGTTTTACTAGCACAGACTGGAATATGTTCTGGGATTCTTCCGATGGCATTGAGGAGTACACCACATCAGTCACGGCTTCATCAATAAGTGCATCGATGACGTCGTCCCCACAGTGACTGTACGTACATACCCCAACCAGAAGCCATGGATTACAGGCAACTTTTGCACTGAGCTAAAGGGTAGAGCTGCTGCTTTCAAGGAGCGGGACTATAACCCGGAAGCTTATAAGAAATCCCGCTATGCCCTCCGACGAACCATCAAACAGGCAAAGCATCAATACACGACTAAGATCGAATTGTACTACACCGGCTCCGATGCTCGTCGGATGTGGCAGGGCATGCAAACTATTAAAGACTACAAAGGTAGGCACAGAGCTGTCCAGTGACACGAGCTTACCAGATGAGCTATATAAGTTATATGCTCGCTTTGAGGCAAGTAACACTGAAACATGCATGAGAATATCAGCTGTACCGGACGACTGTGTGATCATGCTCTCCGCAGCCGAAACTGGTCAACATTCACAAGGCCGCAGGGCCAGACGGATTACCAGGACGTGTACTCCGAGCATGCGCTGACCAACTGGCAAGTGTCTTCACTGACTCTCTCTGTCTGAGTCTGTAATAGCAGCATGTTTCAAGCAGATCACCATAGCCCTGTGCCCAAAAACACTAAGGTAACCTGCCTAAATGACTACCAACCCGAAGCAATCACGTCTGTAGCCGTGAAATGCTTTGAAAGGCTGGTCATGGCTCACATCAACACCATTATCCAAGAAATCCTAGACCCACTCCAATTTGCATAGTGCACAAACAGATCCACAGATGATGCAATCTCTATTGCACTCCACCCTGCCCTTTCACACCTGGACAAAGGGAACACCTATGTGAGAATGCTATTCATTAACATCATAGTGCCCTCAAAGCTCATCACTAAGCTAAGGACCCTGGGACTAAACACTTCCCTCTGAAACTGGATCCTGGACTTCCTGACGGGGCGCCCCCATGTGATAAGGGTAGGTAACAACGCATCCGCCACGCTGATCCTCAACACGGGTGCCCCTCAGGGGTGCGTGCTCAGTCCCCTCCTGTTCTCCCTTTTCACTCATGACTGCACGTTCAGGCAAGACTTCAAGACCA
>NC_056444.1:68057732-68155232 GCF_018296145.1 Oncorhynchus tshawytscha | reverse complement strand
CTTCCTGTAGCATCGGGTGGTGTAGGTGTCCTGGAGGGCAGGTAGTTTGCCCCCGGTGATGCGTTGTGCAGACCTCACTACCCTCTGGAGAGCCTTACGGTTGAGGGCGGTGCAGTTGCCATACCAGGCGGTGATACAGCCCGCCAGGATGCTCTCGATTGTGCATCTGTAGAAGTTTGTGAGTGCTTTTGGTGACAAGCCGAATTTCTTCAGCCTCCTGAGGTTGAAGAGGCGCTGCTGCGCCTTCCTCACGATGCTGTCTGTGTGAGTGGACCAATTCAGTTTGTCTGTGATGTGTATGCCGAGGAACTTAAAACTTGCTACCCTCTCCACTACTTTTCCATCGATGTGGATGGGGGGGTGTTCCCTCTGCTGTTTCCTGAAGTCCACAATCATCTCCTTAGTTTTGTTGACGTTGAGTGTGAGGTTATTTTCCTGACACCACACTCCGAGGGCCCTCACCTCCTCCCTGAAGGCCGTCTCGTCGTTCTTGGTAATCAAGCCTACCACTGTTGTGTCGTCCGCAAACTTGATGATTGAGTTGGAGGCGTGCATGGCCACGCAGTCGTGGGTGAACAGGGAGTACAGGAGAGGGCTCAGAACGCACCCTTGTGGGGCCCCAGTGTTGAGGATCAGCGGGGAGGAGATGTTGTTGCCTACCCTCACCACCTGGGGGCGGCCCGTCAGGAAGTCCAGTACCCAGTTGCACAGGGCGGGGTCGAGACCCAGGGTCTCGAGCTTGATGACGAGCTTGGAGGGTACTATGGTGTTGAATGCCGAGCTGTAGTCGATGAACAGCATTCTCACATAGGTATTCCTCTTGTCCAGATGGGTTAGGGCAGTGTGCAGTGTGGTTGAGATTGCATCGTCTGTGGACCTATTTGGGCGGTAAGCAAATTGGAGTGGGTCTAGGGTGTCAGGTAGGGTGGAGGTGATATGGTCCTTGACTAGTCTCTCAAAGCACTTCATGATGACGGATGTGAGTGCTACGGGCGGTAGTCGTTTAGCTCAGTTACCTTAGCTTTCTTGGGAACAGGAACAATGGTGGCCCTCTTGAAGCATGTGGGAACAGCAGACTGGTATAGGGATTGATTGAATATGTCCGTAAACACAACGGCCAGCTGGTCTGCGCATGCTCTGAGGGCGCGGCTGGGGATGCCGTCTGGGCCTGCAGCCTTGCGAGGGTTAACACGTTTAAATGTCTTACTCACTTCGGCTGCAGTGAAGGAGAGACCGCATGTTTTCGTTGCAGGCCGTGTCAGTGGCACTGTATTGTCCTCAAAGCGGGCAAAAAATTTATTTAGTCTGCCTGGGAGCAAGACATCCTGGTCCGTGACTGGGCTGGGTTTCTTCCTGTAGTCCGTGATTGACTGTAAGACCCTGCCACATGCCTCTTGTGTCTGAGCCGTTGAATTGAGATTCTACTTTGTCTCTGTACTGGCGCTTAGCTTGTTTGATAGCCTTGCGGAGGGAATAGCTGCACTGTTTGTATTCAGTCATGTTACCAGACACCTTGCCCTGATTAAAAGCAGTGGTTCGTGCCTTCAGTTTCACACGAATGCTGCCATCAATCCAAGGTTTCTGGTTAGGGAATGTTTTAATCGTTGCTATGGGAACGACATCTTCAACGCATGTTCTAATGAACTCGCCCACCGAATCAGCGTATTCGTCAATGTTGTTGTCTGACGCAATACGAAACATCTCCCAGTCCACGTGATGGAAGCAGTCTTGGAGTGTGGAGTCAGCTTGGTCAGACCAGCGTTGGACAGACCTCAGCGTGGGAGCTTCTTGTTTTAGTTTCTGTCTGTAGGCAGGGATCAACAAAATGGAGTCGTGGTCAGCTTTTCCGAAAGGGGGCGGGGCAGGGCCTTATATGCGTCGCGGAAGTTAGAGTAACAATGATCCAGGGTCTTTCCACCCCTGGTTGCGCAATCAATATGCTGATATAATTTAGGGAGTCTTGTTTTCAGATTAGCCTTGTTAAAATCCCCAGCTACAATGAATGCAGCCTCCGGATAAATCGTTTCCAGTTTGCAGAGAGTTAAATAAAGTTCGTTCAGAGCCATCGATGTGTCTGCTTGGGGGGGGGATATATACGGCTGTGATTATAATCGAAGAGAATTCTCTTGGTAGATAATGCGGTCTACATTTGATTGTGAGGAATTCTAAATCAGGTGAACAGAAGGATTTGAGTTCCTGTATGTTTCTGTCATCACACCATGTCACGTTAGTCATAAGGCATACGCCCCCACCCCTCTTCTTACCAGAAAGATGTTCGTTTCTGTCGGCGCGATGCGTGGAGAAACCCGCTGGCTGCACCACCTCGGATAGCGACGTTCCAGTGAGCCATGTTTCCGTGAAGCAGAGAACGTTGCAGTCTCTGATGTCCCTCTGGAATGCTACCCTTGCTCGGATTTCATCAACCTTGTTGTCAAGAGACTGGACATTGGCGAGAAGAATGCTAGGGAGTGGTGCACGGTGTGCCCGTCTCCGGAGTCTGACCAGAAGACCGCTTCGTTTCCCTCTTTTTCTGAGTCGTTTTTTTGGGTCGCTGCATGTAATCCACTCCGTTACACTGGTTGTAAGGCAGAACACAGGATCCGCATCGCGAAAAACATATTCTTGGTCGTACTGATGGTGAGTTGACGCTGATCTTATATTCAGTAGTTCTTCTCGGCTGTATGTAATGAAACCTAAGATGACCTGGGGTACTAGTGTAAGAAATAACACGTAAAAAAACAAAAAACTGCATAGTTTCCTAGGAACGCGAAGCGAGGCGGCCATCTCTGTCGGCGCCGGAAGTGTAGTCATATTGTTCAGTGTACTTTGAGGAAAATGTTTATATACACTGCTCAAAAAACTAAAGGGAACACTAAAATAACACATCCTAGATCTGAATGAATGAAATATTCTTATTAAAAACTTTTTTCTTTACATAGTTGAATGTGCTGACAACAAAATCACACAAAACTTATCAATGGAAATCAAATGTATCAACCCATGGAGGTCTGGATTTGGAGTCACACTCAAAATTAAAGTGGAAAACCACACTACAGGCTGATCCAACTTTGATGTAATGTCCTTAAAACAAGTCAAAATGAGGCTCAGTAGTGTGTGTGTGTGGCCTCCACTTGCCTATATGACCTCCCTACAACGCCTGGGCATGCCCCTGATGAGGTGGCGGATGGTCTCCTGAGGGATCTCCTCCCAGACCTGGACTAAAGCATCCGCCAACTCCTGGACAGTCTGTGGTGCAACGTGGCGTTGGTGGATGGAGCGAAACATGATGTCCCAGATGTGCTCAATTGGATTCAGTTCTGGGGAACGGACGGGCCAGTCCATAGCATCAATGCCTTCCTCTTGCAGGAACTGCTAACACACTCCAGCCACATGAGGTCTAGCATTGTCTTGCATTAGGAGGAACCCAGGGTCAACCACACCAGCATATTGTCTCACAAGGGGTCTGAGGAACTCATCTCGGTACCTAATGGCAGTCAGGCTACCTCGGGCGAGCACATGGAGGGCTGTGCGGCCCCCCAAATAAATGCCACCCCACCCCCACCTGTGGACGTCGGGCCCTCATTACCACCCTCATGGAGTCTGTTTCTGACCGTTTGAGCAGACAAATGCACATTTGTGGCCTGCTGGAGGTAATTTTGCAGGGCTCTGGCAGTGCTCCTCCTTGCACAAAGGCGGAGGTAGCGGTCTTGCTGCTGGGTTGTTGCCCTCCTACGGCCTCCTCCACATCTCCTGATGTACTGGCCTGTCTCCTGGTAGCGCCTCCATGCTCTGGACACTACGCTGACAGACACAGCAAACCTTCTTGCCACAGCTCACATTGATGTTCCATCCTGGATGAGCTGCACTACCTGAGCCACTTGTGTGGGTTGTAGACTCCGTCTCATGCTACCACTAGAGTGAAAGCACCGCCAGCATTCAAAAGTGACCAAAACATCATCCAGGAAGCATAGGAACTGAGAAGTGGTCTGTGGTCACCACCTGCAGAACCACTACTTTATTGGGGGTGTCTTGCTAATTGCCTATAATTTCCACCTGTTGTCTATTCCATTTGCACAACAGCATGTGAAATTTATTGTCAATCAGTGTTGCTTCCTAAGTGGACAGTTTGATTTCACAGAAGTGTGATTGACTTGGAGTTACATTGTGTTGTTTAAGTGTTCCCTTTATTTTTTTGAGCAGTGTATATATATATATATATATATATATATACAGTTGAAGTCAGACGTTTACATACACCTTAGCCAAATACATTCAAACTCAGTTTTTCACAATTCCTGACATTTAATCCAAGTAAAAATTCCCTGTCTTAGGTTCCCTGTCTTAGGTCAGTTAGGATCACCACTTTCACCATTTTAAGAATGTGAAATGTCAGAATAATAGCAGAGAGAACGATTTCTTTCAGCTTTAATTTCTTTCATCACTTTCCTAGTGGGACAGAAGTTTACATACACTCAATTAGTATTTGGTAGCATTGTCTTTAAATTGTTTAACTTGGGTCAAACGTTTCGGGTAGCCTTCCACAAGCTTCCCACAATAAGTTGGGTGAATTTTGGCCCATTCCTCCTGACAGAGCTGGTGTAACTGAGTCAGGTTTGTAGTCCTCCTTGCTCGCACACGCTTTTTCAGTTCTGCCCACAAATGTTCTACATGATTGAGGTCAGGGCTTTGTGATGGCCACTCCAATAGCTTGACTTTGTTGTCCTTAAGCCATTTTGCCACAACTTTGGAAGTATGATGCTGCCACACCCGTGCTTTACGGTTGGGATTCGGCTTGCAAGCCTCCCCCTTTTTCCTCCAAACATAATGATGGCTATTGTGGCCAAACAGTTCCATTTTTGATTCATCAGACTAGAGGACATTTCTCCAAAAAGTACAATCTTTGTCCCCATGTGCAGTTGCAAACTGTAGTCTGGCTTTTTTTGGAGCAGTGGCTTCTTCCTTGCTGAGCGGCCTTTCAGGTTATGTCTATATACAACTCGTTTTACTGTGGATATAGATACTTTTGTACCTGTTTCCTCCAGCATCTTCACAAGATCCTTTGCTGATGTTTTGGGATTGATTAGCACTTTTCGCACCAAAGTACATTCATCTCTAGGAGACAGACCGCGTCTCCTTGCTGAGCGGTATGATGGCTGCGTGGTCCCATGGTGTTTATACTTGCATACTATTGTTTGAACAGGTGAACGTGGTACCTTCAGGCATTTGGAAATTGCTCCCAAGGATGAACCAGACTTGGAGGTCTACAATTCTTACAATTTTTTTCTGAGGTCTTGGCTGATTTCTTTTGATTTTCCCATGATGTCAAGCAAAGAGACACTGAGTTTGAAGGTAGGCCTTGAAATACATCCACAGGTACACCTCCAATTGACTCAAATTATGTCCATTAGACTATCAGAAGCTTCTAAAGCCATGGCACCATTTTCTGGAATTGTCCAAGCTGTTTAAAGGCACAGTCAACTTAATGTACCCACTGGAATTGTGATTGAACAATTTTTGGAAAAATGAATTGTGTCATGCACAAAGTAGATGTCATTAGACTGTCATGATCGTCTAATGAATTAACAGACCAAGGCGCAGCGTACGTAGAGTTCCACATGTTTAAGCAAATGAAACTCACAAAAACAACAAAGAAGAATAAACGATACATGACGCAAATGCAGTGCTCACAGGCAACTACACACAAACATGATCCCACAAACAACGGTGGGGAAATGGCTGCCTAAATATGGTCCCCAATCAGAGACAATGATAAACAGCTGCCTCTGATTGGGAACCATACCAGGCCAACATAGAAATAATTAACCTAGATAGGAACACCCCCCCCTAGTCACACCCCGACCTAACCAAAATAGAGAATAACAAGGCTCTCTATGGTCAGGGCGTGAAGGTACTCTCCCCCCTCCCACAAAGGTGCGGACTACGGCCACAAAACCTGAAACCAACTGGGGAGGATATGGGGGGTGACTAGTGTTGGTGGCGGCTTCGGTGCAGGTCTTTGCCCCCACCCAGACCACGGGTCTGGCCTTGGAGCCGGGTAGAACGCCGTGCCCAGACTGGGCATCGGCGCAGAGGAGGGCCCCGGCCATGGAGCTGGGTTGTACGCCGTACCCGGACTGGGTACTGGCGTGGAAGAAGGCTCCGGCCATGGAGCTGAGTTGACCGCCGTGCCTGGACTGGGCACCGGTGCAGAGGAAGGCTCCTGCCATGGAGCGGGACTGGATGCCGTGCCTGGACTGGACATTGGCGCAGAGGAAGGCTCCTGCCATGGAGCGGGATCAGACGCCATGCCTGGACTGGACATTGGTGCAGAGGAAGGCTCCTGCCATGGAGCAGGACAGGATGGCGTGCCTGGACTGGACATTGGCGCAGAAGAAGGCTCCTGCCATGGAGCGGGACTGGACGACGTGCCTGGACTGAGCACTGGCGCAGAGGAAGGCTCCTGCCATGGAGCGGGACTGGACGACGTGCCTGGACTGGGCATCGGCGCAGAGGAAGGCTCCTGCCATGGAGCGGGACTGGCCTGGGACCGTCGCCTGAAGCTCCGAACAGGGGACTGTCGCCTGAAGCTCCGGACCGGGGAGGCGCACTGGACGCCTGATATGCGTGGGGCCGGCACAGGTGGCACCGGGACTGGTGACACGCACTTCAGGGCGAGTGCGGGGAGCAGGCACAGGACGTACCGGACTGGGGACACACACTTCAGGGAGAGTGCGAGGAGGAGGCACAGGACGTACTGGACTGTGGAGGCTCACTGGAGACCTGGTGCGTAGGGCCGGCACAAATTGTACAGGAATGGTGACACACACTTCAGGGCAAGTACGTGGAGGAAAAACAGGACGTACCGGACTGGGGAGCACACTGGAGGCCAGATGCGTGAAACCGGTGCAGATGACACCGGATTGGTGTCACGCTCCTTAGCACGCTCACGCTGCAGCACTCTCATCGCCACCACCTCTCTCCGGAATCTTTCATCGAGTTCCTCCATCGACTCCCTTACGGTCTCTGGCTCATTCCTTGGCTCCGCCGACCACCCGTGTGCCGGCCCCCCCCAAAAAAAAAAAAAATTCTGGGCTGTCTTTTGGGCTTACTCTGTGGCTGCGAACCCCGGCGACGTCGCTATCCTCCCTTCTCTCCCTGTGTCTGCTTCCACGGAAAGCTTTTGTCTCCAGCCATAATTTCCTCCCAAGTCCAGGATGTCTTCTCTTCCTTTAACTCCTCCCAAGCGCAGGATACCTTCTCTTCCCGGGCACGCTGCTTGGTCCTGTTGTGGTGGGATCTTCTGTCACAATCGTCTAATGAATTAACGGACCAAGGCGCAGCGTACGTAGAGTTCCACATGTTTAACCAAATGAAACTCACAAAAACAACAAAGAAGAATAAACGATACATGACACAAATGCAGTGCTCACAGGCAACTACACACAAACAAGATCCCACAAAAACCAGTGGGGAAATGGCTCCCCAATCAGAGACAGCGATAAACAGCTGCCTCTGATTGGGAACTATATCAGGCCAACATAGAAATAATTCAACTAGATAGGAACACCCCCCCTAGTCACACCCCGACCTAACCAAAATAGAGAATAACAAGGCTCTCTATGGTCAGGGCGTGATACTAACTGACTTGCCAAAACTATAGTTTGTTAACAAGAATTTTGTGGAGTCGTTGAAAAACGAGTTTTAATGACTCCAACCTAAGTGTATGTAAACTTCCGACTTCAACTGAATATATATACTTCAACTGTATATATACTGTACAGATCACTGCACCTGTACATAGCCCATCTGTAAACAGCCCATTTATCTACCTACCTCATCCCCATACTGGTATTTATTTATTTACTGTATCTTGCTCCTTTGCACCCCAGTATCTCTACTTGCACATTCATCTTCTGCACATCTACCATTCCAGTGTTTAATTTCTATATTGTAATTACTTCACCACCATGGCCTATTTATTGCCTTAACTCCCTTATCTTACCTCATTTGCACTCACTGTATATATACTTTTTGTTTTCTTTTGTTCTACTGTATTATTGAGTGTATGTTTTGTTTATTCCATGTGTAACTCTGTGTTGTTGTATGTGTCGAGTTGCTATGCTTTATCTTGGCAAGGTCGCAGTTGCAAATGAGAACTTGTTCTCAACTAGTCTACCTGGTTAAATAAAGGTGAAATAAATTTTACAAATTTAAAAACTGTAAAAAAAAACATATATATTAAATTATGTGAGCTAAACATAACAAAAACACACATATTATATACATATAATTTATAATTTATATATATATTATATAATTTAATTTATGTTACGCTCACATAATTTAATTTCAATGTATGCATTAAGGCTAATATGGCTAATTGAGTGACTGTCAGTGACTGACATAACAAGAGAAAAACTGCTGAGGCACAACCACATTTTTTAAATGCATCTTGTGTATTCTACTATTCTAACTCTCAACAGTAATTATTTTTAATTTGTTCACTCTGATATGTCACGACCCACATTAACATGGTGCTTGCCTACGGAGCAGCAAGGGGAACTGCCCCTCCCTTTCCCTACTTTAAGGCTATGCTCAAATCAGGACAGGGAACTGCCCCTCCCCTCCCTACTTTCAGGATATGCTTCTTTATTGAGGAAAATGTGCTTACTATGACTGTGATATGCAGTTGTCTCACCTTAAGATGAATGCACTAACTAAATCTCTCTGGAGCTAAATGACTCAAATGTAAAGGTAGCATACTTTAGAAAGGATGCATTAAGGTGTCTAACAGAATAAATGTGACAAAAACAAATGAGGACATTACATGTATTTCTATAGCTTCAAAAATATATTTTTGTGAAGGAGTGCCAAGATGGAGGCACAGTGGCTTCAACACAGCACCCCTATCAGTCATCTAGTGTATAAATCATGGGTTCAGATAGACAAAACTGTCTGTTCTTCTCTTGCATTGCTGTAAACACTGTCAGTGTAATGTTGCATTGTAGTGTCAGTGTAATGTGGCATTGTAATGTCAGTGTAATGTGGCATTGTAATGTCAGTGTAATGTGGCATTTTAGTGTCAGTGTAATGTGGCATTGTAATGTCAGTGTAATGTGGCATTGTATTGTCAGTGTAATGTGGCATTGTAATGTCAGTGTAATGTGGCATTGTAATGTCAGTGTAATGTGGCATTGTAATGTCAGTGTAATGTGGCATTGTAGTGTCAGTGTAATGTGGCATTGTAATGTCAGTGTAATGTGGCATTGTAATGTCAGTGTAATGTGGCATTGTAATGTCAGTATAATGTGGCATTGTAGTGTCAGTGTAATGTGGCATTGTAATGTCAGTGTAATGTGGCATTGTAATGTCAGTGTAATGTGGCATTGTAATGTCAGTGTAATGTGGCATTGTAGTGTCAGTGTAATGTTGCATTGTAATGTCAGTGTAATGTGGCATTGTAATGTCAGTGTAATGTGGCATTGTAGTGTCAGTGTAATGTTGCAGTATAATGTCAGTGTAATGTGGCATTGTAATGTCAGTGTAATGTTGCATTGTAATGTCAGTGGAATGTTGCATTGTAATGTAAGTGTAATGTGGCATTGTAATGTCAGTGTAATGTGGCATTGTAATGTCAATGTAATGTGGCATTGTAATGTCATTGTAATGTGGCATTGTAATATCAGTGTAATGTGGCATTGTAATGTCAGTGTAATGTGGCATTGTAATGTCAGTGTAATGTTGCAATGTACATGAATAGCAGATAATTTCTCATTTAACTGAGTCTAATTTGGATGTGTATTTATGCACAAAGCACAAAACCTCAAGAGACATGCAGTGTTTTAGAAAACCGTGAAATTGTTCTCTTTTATTTGGCATCATGGAGTTTTTAGAAATTCTGTATTTACAATATTGTCATGTGGTGAGTTCTTTTAATTTAAGAATTTTATTTAAACGGAAATTTCAGCCTTTGGATGAAAGGAAAACATGCTTTACTATCAAACTGTCAGTGTATTCTGTTTGGAATGCTGATGGTCTAGCTACATGCCTATGTGATCATCTTGACACACCCTTTGCCATCTGGCCTTCACAGGTTGCATGAGAGCACTGGTGGTAACCATGATTTCTGCCAATAGAACAGTGGTGTATGTGTCTCAGTTCTGTCGGTGTATCCTCCCTTTATCCAGGCAGAGGCTCTCTTGTGTGCTCTTTGGAGGCATTGGGTACAGACTGACTGGACCACAGTGCATACAAACAGGTTCCATTCTACATCACCCAGACGGGACAGAGAACAGAAGTCTTCTGCCCAGTCAGAGGACTCAGTGATAAACCACCACTGTTTTACTCCCCACCCCTGCTTGTTTGGGTCTCAGACAGTGGCTCACACAGTCTGCCAGAGAACTTTGCTGTCTATAAAAGCTGAACACCTCTTGTGTGGTTAGAGCTCCCTCCCTTGGGCATACCTTTATGTATCGCATATTACACAATTGTTTGAACGCTTGATCAGTGAAGTGATTTGATTTTACACTATATCAATACACACTGACCTGGCATGTGGTCTCTGTCATCAAGGCTGACCTCTGAAAAAGGGTCAATGAATTTACACCAGTCTCCCTTGCATGCTTCAGACTACACACACACACACAGACACACACACACATAGGCAGCCAAGCATACACACAAGCACGCAGACACACACACACACCCGGGGGATCAGCGAAGTCACTCAAGCCTACCTATTCATCCCTGCTCTGTGAAGCGCTCAAATCAATTACTCCTGTCATATTTTGAGGGCAAACAGCAGAAAAATAGCCCTCTTTATCCTTCCTTCCTTCTTTCCTTCCCTTTTTCTTTTTCCCATTCTGTCTTTTCCTTTCCTTTGCCTGACTCATTAGTCTACCACTTGCAGTCATGTCGTCGCCCGTTGTTCTCTTTCTTGGCTTTGCCTCAGGCACCAGATGCAACTCTGATAACTGGCACAGACTCACATGTCCTGACTCTTTGACATACGACCATAACAATAGAATAACAATCCATACAGTATACATCCCTATGCTTGTTGTGACACGTCTGATACATGAGAACATATAGATATTGAAGCTGATTCCTGGGCATTATCTTTTTATGTGGGTTGTTTATTCAGTCTCACAGACATTACCACAAACTCATGAAGCAAAAACTATATTCACATGGTACATGGGAGCACACCTAGATCTAGCAGTTGCCAAATGTTGCTGTTTGCTGAGGCTGTAACCGTGGCAACCCTTCAGTGCACCCCCTGGACAAAAACTATTTTGGTGCTGAGCTAAAATGCCTACATTTAATGAATTATGCATCTTTGTCAGCTAAAAAGATAATCATGAATATTCCTGCATTATTAGTTTTTTTACAATAATAATCAGACTCTTTAGATTGATGTTATTGTTATTTTTCTCTTTGTGTTTTTGTTTTCTAATAGTCCATCATTAGGGTGGTTGTAGTTACATTGTTCATGGTCATTTTACTGTGTGCACCTCTGTAATTGGTTGTGGGTGTTATTACTTTGAACTGTAAATCAATAGTTTGATCATTTTAATTAATACATGCATGGCTTGTTCATATGGATGGGGTGTTGAAACCATTGAGCATACAAATGATCTGTCAGCTAGTTTGCTGAATGACTGACATTAGACCTATATGACGTCAGCATATTGACGCCCGTCTCTGTTGCTACAGGTGGTGCCACCAGAGCATTGTGACTGAGTTGTGGCTGAGCACGACTCGAGATACAGTGCCTTCAGAAAGTATTCAGACCCCTGGACTTTTTCCACATGTTGTTAGGTTACAGCCTTATTCATGTTTTCCTCATTAATCTACACACAACACCCCCATAATGATGAAGCAAAAACAGGTTTTTAGAAATGTTTGCTAATAAAAAAGCTGATTTTACATTTGCATAAGTATTCAGACCCTTCACTCAGTACTTTGTTGAAGCACCTTTGGCAGCGATTACAGCCTTGAGTCTTCTTGGGTACGACGCTACAAGCTTAGCACACCTGTATTTGGGGAGTTCCTCCCATTCTTCTCTGCAGATCCTCTCAAGCTCTGTGAGGTTAGATGGATAGCGTTGCTGCACAACTATTTTCAGGTCTCTATAGAGATGTTCGATCGGGTTCAAGTCCAGGCTCTGGCTGGGTCACTCAAGGACATTCAGAGACTTGTCCCGAAGCCACTCCTGCATTGTCTTGGCTGTGTACTTAGGGTCGTTGTCATGTTGGAAAGTGAAACTTCACCACAGTGTGAGGTCCTGAGCTCTCTGGAGCAAGTTTTCATCAAGGATCTCTCTGTACTTTGTGTAACAGTATAACTTTAAACCGTCCCCTCACCCGGGCGCGAACCAGGGACCCTTTGCACACATCAACAACAGTCACCCACGAAGCATCGTTACCCATCGCTCCACAAAAGCCGCGGCCCTTGCAGAGCAAGGGGAACCACTACTTCAAGGTCTCAGAGCAAGTGACGTCACCGATTGAAACGCTATTTAGCGCGTACCACCGCTAACTAGCTAGCCGTTTCACATCCGTTACACTTGCTCTATTCATCTTTCCCTCGATCCTGATTAGTCTCCCAGTCCCTGCCGCTGAGAAACATCCCTACAGCATGATGCTGCCACCACCATGCTTCAACGTAGCGATGGTGCCAGGTTTTCTCCAGACATGACACTTGGCAATAAGGCCAATGAGTGACTTTTGGCAATCTCCAAGTGGGCTGTCATGTGCCTTTTACTGAGGAGTGGCTTCCGTCTGGCCACTCTAACATAAAGGCCTGATTGGTGGAGTGGTGCAGAGATGGTTGTCCTTTTGGAAGGTTCACCCCTCTCCACAGAGGAACTTGAGCTCTGGCAGAGTGACCATCGGGTCCTTGGTCACCTCGCTGACCAAGGTCCTTCTCCCCTGATTGCTCAGTTTGGCTGGGCAGCCAGCTCTAGGAAGAGTCTTGGTGGTTCCCAACTTCTTCCATTTAAGAATGATGGAGGCCACTGTGTTCTTGGGGACCTTCAATGCTGCAGACATTTTTTGGTTCCCTTCCCCAGTTCTGTGCCTCGACGCAATCCTGTCTCTGAGCTCTACGGACAATTTCATCGACCTTATGAGCTCTACAGACAATTTCATCGCCCTTATGCACTGTCAACTGTGGGACCTTATATAGACAGGTGTGTGCCTTTCCAAATCATGCCCAATCAATTAAATTTACCACAGGTGGACTCCAATCAAGTTGAAGAAACATCTCAAGGATGATCAATGGAAATAGGATGGACCTGAGCTCAACTTCGAGTCTCACAGTAAAGAGTCTGAATACTTATGTAAATAAGGTATTTCTGTTTTTAATTTTAATACATTTGCTAAAGATTCTAAAAACATGTTTACGCTTTGTCATTATGGAGTATTGTGTGTAGATTTCTGAGGAACTGTTTTTATTTTTAAAATCCATTTTAGAATATGGCTGTAAAGTAACAAAATGTGGAAAAAGTCAATGGGTCTGAATACAACAACACATACTGTCATTAGATTACAGACAGACAGACACTGTATCAGAAAGGTGTCAATATGAATAAGCTGTGACAGTATCAAGAGAGCAAGAGAGGAGGAGAGAGGAGAATGTTAAAAGGCTTGGTACTACAGTAGGCTAGGAGAGAGAGAGAGAGAGAGAGAGCGAGAGAGAGAGAGAGCGAGAGAGAGAAACTCACCTGGAACATGACCCTGTACTGTTCCTCAGGCTTCTGAACCATACACATGTTACACCCCATGGTGTCCTGGACTCAGGCCAGGCGGGGCCAAACTAGTCCAGGAGAACAGTACCTTAAAACACCTCTCTCTCCCTTCGGTGTGGCAGTCAGAGAGCTCCCCACAGACCTACAGGTCCTGAGTGTCAACCCCTCTTATTTCAGGGCACTGTGGATTATGGATATCAGAGTTTCTCTGTCCCCAAAAACAGGCTGTGTCCCTGTGTCCTGTTCCTATCCTCGTTCCAGATGTCAAGTTTTACAATCCAAACCTAATCCCTACATTTAAAAAAGGGTTTTGGGTGTCCTCCCATCTGTTTCTGTCCCCATTGCAGAGTACACATATCTTTGTTTGTCTTCATAAGCGTGGAGTGGTTATGTTCAGGTTAGGTTTGGCGTGACTTCATCATGATTTTTGGACTGGTGAGTCAGAGGGAAGGCGGGAGGGGACTGAGAGATGAGTAAGTTGACATGGGAGCTGAGGATGGGTTGAAAGGACTGACAGTTGATCGGTGTTATTGTGTTGTATTGTATTTAAGACAGTCCATCATAACTATTCAATAATGATTCAATCACCTGTCAATAATAATCATGCATGTGACCTAGACCTAAAGTGTATGCAGCCTAATTCTGCATGATTTCTGTTGAACAGTCACCTTCTGAGCTGTCTCTCTCAACTAGCTGAGACTTTTTCCCAAATGGAACTCAACGTGAACTCGCCCACTCCTTTCCCTGGTCTCACGCTCAGCTCAGCTAATCCTTAGCACTCTTTTAAAGAAACTCTTTCAAAGTTTCAGATGCAAACAGGCACCGATATCAAATAACTTCTTGCCCTCTTTTTCCCCTAACACTCCCTCTCCATTTTCCCACCTTCTTCGCTTTCCAGGTTTAGAAGGATTGCTCAAGTCTGGCTTGTGTGATCAGTTATCCCTCTGATGGCCTTTTTCTCAGGTTTCACTTTTCTTTTGCTCTGGTACTTTCACCTTTTCAGGATCAATGGACTCCTCAGTACTTTTTCATTGGTGCTTGGGGTCATTGACATCTTCTGGTTTTACCTCCATTGAAACAGACCAAGAGGAGAGAGAGATAATCTGCCCACTGAACAATCTATCCTACTGCCTGAATCTCAAGCCCTGGCTGTTGAGCTAAGATTAGCAGTATGTATTGGCTACACAAAACCCAATAACACGCACACCTGCACACGAATCCCAGTGAGGCAACAACAGACGAGGAAACTGCTGTCTCAACTGCACCTCTCTGCTTGATGTTGTGGCTCTGTCAGAATAACAGACGCTAAGAACCACTTTTAGGATACAACTGTTTCACTGACGCTGGTCTACATACAAAATGCATATCATGTAAATTATCACTGTGGAGTGTTTGAGGAAACTAGACAGTTGTCTGCAGAAGGTGTGTGAGACAGACTGGTAGATTCAGCTTCAGGTGTTCTTTCAGGTTTCTAGCCAGCTCTTTTGACAGTTATGGCTCATTGATAAGCTAAACCAGGGCATTTCCAATCAACTGAAACACTGGAGGCTATTGATCTGGGGTGTCACTGAATGGAAAAGTATAATTAAATTATAGGCCTGTTATAGAACAGGAACCCTCCTACTCAGTCATGTGCAATAATCTATATCAAAACCTCTAAGGGATCAATTACATGTTGTGTTTTCAGGACTTTTGGTGAAATCAGGACGAGTCAACATTAAGAACACCAATGATAAGCCATGTGTAAAATAATGGGCTTTTCATTAGAAATATAAGGTTTAAGGGTCTTTGTTTTCCTCATTAAAATGTGTTGATTGAAAGTATGCCTCTTGCTCCTCTCTCATTGCTATCTATCATTCAATCCATCCTTCACCTGTTTAAGTGGACTAATTCAGTGTATTGACTTAAATCCTGCACTCCTTCTCTCATTATCCCCTAAGATAATGCATGCTGAAGTGGAAACGTACAGCATTATACTGTAACCGTGTAACCATTTACAGCCTGTATCTCTCCTGACTGTCTCGGTCTCATTACCTTTAACAGGGTAAACGTTTAAGTCTCATCAGCACTTCCTCCAGAAGGCCCTGCAATCTGGACATCACTCAACATTTTATGCTTTCAAAAGTTCACCTCTGCCCAGCCAAGCTACTGTCAAAAACAAGGTGTTAGCTTCTGTAATCCTTCCTCAAAGCCTCACTGACTGCACCTACCTGTACTATCTCCAGACACTCAGTGTTATCCTTGACACTGGCACATACACACAGTATATAACCAACTGCAATATAAAAGATCAACACACACACACACAGAGTCATGCACACACACTTGTAAAAACCCCTCCCAGTCTGTCAGGCTAGGCAGTAAGCACCAGAGCCAATGCCAGTCTAGCTGTAGAACTGTGTCAGACAGTCACAGCAGGTGCTGAAAGCCAAACAGGCGTGTCAAATGTCCCAACGGTTCCTACACTCTCTCCATGTTCAGTTCCACATTGAGCCTTTCATCGCATGAGGATGTACGCGAATTCTAATTCTGACCTGGCCACTATTGTAAAACCTCTAGTTTGAGACCCACAGTCTGTCATGTGAATGATCTGAGTCTAACAGGTATGGACTCTACAGATCCACAAAGGAAAGAAGGAGAGGAGATGTAAAATGTAGTGATGAGAAATGACAGAAAATTTGGAGTATTTCCTCTTGCAGGACTTCTGCCACTCTATGTCCTCACAAACAAAAACAAAGCTTAAACTAGAGCCCAGAAAAAGAAAGTTCATCCATCTTCTACTGCAGGAAGAAAATAACATCAAATCAAGAATGTGAGGTACCAGATCTGCAGTAATGATCCACCTTTTGTCTGTTGGTCATTCTTTAAAAAATCCACAATTAGAAACAAAAGCGTTGGGAGGGACAAAAGCGTCCATCCAGGTGGTTTATAGAGCCAGAGTGTAAAACACACTGCCTCCCTCAGGTTGGACATAAATCCCAATCACCACACTCAGAAGATGATAGAAATCACTGACGGCTGATTGGGGGATTGTCTTGGCTTCTCCCCTCAGGCACGACAGTAAATGCACTCCCCCACTGCAGAGGGGAACACAAAGGCGTTCCTGCCCAGCGGTAAGGAGCCTGCTGATCCGCACACAGCACTATCAAGCATGTCTGCTACTGCTGAATAGGATTCTACTGGATGCAACACTGTTCTCTCTCTCTCTCTGGCTTTCCAGAGGTAGGCTCTGGCCCCCTCCCCTACTCCCCCCCATTTGCTACCCCTCCTCCCCCTCTTGCTCTCTCTCTTGCTCCCTTCTCTCTCCCTCTTTCTCTGTCTCTCTCTCTGTGGGAAACACAGGGCATGCTCCAGAAAGCCTGATGATCTGTTTTCACTATGCAGGTAGAACAGAGCTGAAGGAGAGAGAGAGAGAGAGAGTAAGCTACTACAATCTACATGAAATAATGAACAGTCAAGGAGCACTATCAATAAACATTTGTCAATATTCATATATAATGTGACATACTGTATGTATCCCTACAAGTATCAATTGCTTAATGATAAGGTACCAAGAATAATATGGGATAATGTACTGTACTAGACAAACAGAAATGGCCAAAGGAGGTAGAGAGCCTCTAACCGCCTGTGAATTTAAATGAGTTGAAGCGCTGACACACAGAAGGAAGAAAATGAGAAGGAAAAGAGAGGGAGACAGAACAATTGGATAACAGGTGTATGATGGGATGGATTTAAAGATGGAACACAGCCAAGGAATGTGAAGTACATGACTGTGTGGGAGAGAGTGGGAGATGGAGAAAAAGAGGGGGTGGGGTGGAGACAGGGAGGGCTTTCAGCAGTACATTCAAAATGCAAACAATACAAACCTGTAAATGCTGCAATCATGTGGATAACAAAAAGGTTTAAATGCTGTGTATATGCACCTGTTTTGTTTGCACAATACTTGTGTATTCCCTCAAGTTATATATTTTCATTGACTTCCCTTGACCCTCTCTCCCTCTCTGAATATCAAGCTGCATTTTAGTACTGTTCATTGTCTAATTTCAATTTTAAACACAGCTCTGTCGGCACATTTGCAACAATCACACTGCCAATTGTTTTAGAACCAAGTAGAGCTATGAGACACAGACCAGGGGACGGGGCGGATTAAATCAGTGAATCCCTGTAAACTGAACACTGTAAGAAAGAACAAATATTTAAAATAAAATTATAGCCTACAAACAACTATTTAAAAAATGATATTTTTTACATTATTTCGGTATTTCTCTCTCCCTCTCCTTTGTCGTCCTCTCTCCTGTCTTCCTCTCCCCTGTCTTCCTCTCTCCTGTCTTCCTCTCTCCTGTCTTCCTCTCCCCTGTCGTCCTCTCTCCTGTCTTCCTCTCTCCTGTCTTCCTCTCCCCTGTCTTCCTCTCTCCTGTCTTCCTCTCCCCTGTCGTCCTCTCCCCTGTCATCCTCTCCCCTGTCGTCCTCTCCCCTGTCTTCCTCTCCCCTGTCTTCCTCTCTCCTGTCTTCCTCTCCCCTGTCTTCCTCTCTCCTGTCTTCCTCTCCCCTGTCGTCCTCTCCCCTGTTGTCCTCTCCCCTGTCTTCCTCTCCCCTGTCTTCCTCTCTCATGTCTTCCTCTCTCCTGTCTTCCTCTCTCCTGTCTTCCTCTCTCCTGTCTTCCTCTCTCCTGTCTTCCTCTCTTCTGTCTTCCTCTCTCCTGTCTTCCTCTCTCTCTTTTTGCCTCTCTCTCACCAGAGGGAGTCATTTGACCAACATAAATACCCTGTCAATATTCAGCTTACTCTTATAAAAATGCATAAATCAAAGCATGTATTTGTCCATAACACTGAAATACCATCACAAACCTTTGTCCGATACAGACCACACATATTAAATGTACTCATTGACTGGCTATGTATTTGGTAAATGGAGCCATAGACCCTCTCTGTCTGTCTGAGCCAGTTTGAAACAGGATTTCACGCTGTCTGTGTCTGTCTGACTGACCCAACAGGCTTACAGACAGTTCAGTTCAGCGTGTCTGAGTAAGCTGCAGAGCTCCCTACATTTTACTGAACACACACACACTTACACTCAGACCTCAGTCAGACTCGGTTATCCTCATGCGTCACCCTCTCCAAAACGTGAGGCTGCTGAAGATCTCTATCTTGACAAAAGATGTCAAAATACCAGCATAGAAAAACTGTCTAGAATATCAACTTCCTATTCTGCAAGACAGAACAAAAAGAGGGATCTATTTCATCACAGTGCATTCTTGTCTATCCTAAATATTAATGTTTGCCATTTCACTATCCTTGCCCTCTTCATCTATCTAAAGGGCAGGTGTAGAAAATGGGGCCTTGTCTGTTCTGCAGCTCTGACTTCTGTCTGTGGTTCATCTCATGACTTCAGTTCTTACTCTGCTCTGGCGATGCTCACACTGTGTTTCTGCTCAGTCTGCATGTCTACAGTTTGTCTGTTGATACCATGTCCGCATTTTGTCACCATTACCTCTGGGTTCTGTATGTCTGTCAGCACTTTACCAGTCCTGTATGTGTGTCTGCTTTCTATTGCCCTCCAGTGCAGTGCAATTTCAGTGTGGTGCATTGACATTGCTGTGCATTTTGCCTTACACTCTGCAAATATGCACATAATGGAACCAACTATAATGGAACCATTTCTGAATTTGCACATGCAGTACTTGTGTACATATACAGACCAAATATAGTGTGTACATACAGACCAGATGTCTCAGCGTTGAATAGGTAATGTAACACAAATGCTAATATTGGGAAATGCATATACAGTTGAAGTCGGAAGTTTACATACACCTTAGCCAACTAGATTTAAACTCAGTTTTTCACAATTCCTGACATTTAATCCTAGTAAAAATGCCCTGTTTTAGGATCACCACTTTATTTTAAGAATGTGAAATGTCAGAATAATAGTAGAGAGAATGATTTATTTCAGCTTTTATTTCTTTCATCACATTCCCAGTGGGTCAGAAGTTTACATACACTCATGTGGTATTTGGTAGAATTGTCTTTAAATTGTTTAACTTGGGTCAAACATTTCAGGTAGCCTTCCACATGCTTCCCACAATAAGTTGGGAGAATTTTGGCCCATTCCTCCTGACAGAGCTGGTGTAACTGAGTCAGCTTTCTAGGCCTCCTTGCTCGCACACACTTTTTCAGTTCTGCCCACAAATTTTCTATAGGATTGAGGTCAGGGCTTTGAGATGGCCACTCCAATACCTTGACTTTGTTGTCCTTAAGCCATTTTGCCACAACTTTGGAAGTATGCTTGGGGTCATTGTCCATTTGGAAGACCCATTTGCAACCAAGCTTGAACTGATGTCTTGAGATGTTGCTTCAATATATCCACATAATTTTCTTCCCTCACGATGCCATCTATTTTGTGAAGTGCACCAGTCCCTGCTGCAGCAAAGCCCCTCCACAACATGATGCTGCCACACCCGGGCTTCACGGTTGGGATGGTGTTCTTCGGCTTGCAAGCCTCCCCCTTTACCTCCAAACATAACGATGGTCATTATGGCCAAACAGTTCTATTTTTGTTTCATCAGACCAGAGGACATTTCTCCAAAAAGTACAATCTTTGTCCCCAAACCGTAGTCTGGCTTTTTTTATGGCGGTTTTGGAGCAGTGACTTCTTCCTTGCTGAGCGGCCTTTCAGTTTATGTCGATATAGGACTCGTTTTACTGTGGATATTGTCATGCCCTGACCTTAGAGAGCCTTTTATTTTCTAATTTGGTTAGGTCGAGGTGTGACTAGGGTGGGTACTCTAGTTTTTGTATTTCTATGTTGGCCTGGTATGGTTCCCAATCAGAGGCAGCTGTCTATTGTTCTCTCTGATTGGGGATCATATTTAGGCAGCCTTTTCCCACTGGGTTTTTGTGGGATCTTGTTTTTGTGTTGATGCCTGTGAGCTCTACAGAACGTCACTTATCGTTTATGCTTTATTGTTTTGTTGTTCGGTTCTCCTTAAAATAAAAAGATGTTGAACCGATTCCACGCTGCGCTTTGATCTGAGTATGACGAAGATCGTGACAGATATAGATATTTTTGTACCTGTTTCCTCCAGCATCTTCACAAGGTCCTGGTTGACTTGACTAACATACAAGATGAACTGGCACAGAGAGACCGGAAACAGGGATAAAAACACTGGGGAGAATATGCGACACCTGGAGGGGGTGGAGGCAATCACAAGGACAGGTGAAACAGATCAGGGCTGTTCGGCGACAGTCCGCTTGTCGACGACACCTGGAGTTGGTCTTGAGAAGTGCTGCCCAATCTCTTCTCCAGGTACGTCGACAGCGGCGGACAAACATCTGGGCCGAGGGTATGCTGACCTCTTGTTTCGGGAAGAGTGGAGGTTGATACCCCAATGAACACTCAAATGGAGAGAGTCCCGTGGCCGAACAGGCAAGGGTGTTCCGTTCATACTCCACCCAGACCAGCTGTCGGCTCCAGGTAGTGGGATTAGTTGAGACCAGGCACCTCAGGGTGGTTTCCAGGTCTTGGTTGGCTCGCTCCGACTGACCATTGGTTTGGGGATGGAATACAGATGACAGGCTGGCTGACAACCCAATAAGGGTGCAGAATGCCTTCCAGAACTGAGAAAAGAACTGAGGCCCCCGATTGGAGACCATGTCTACCGGGAGTCCATGGATCCGGAAGACATGCTGCACCATAAACTGGGCCGTCTCCTTGGCAGAAGGTAGGTTGGGGAGAGGGATGAAATGGGCAGCCTTGGAGAACCGGCCGACTACCGTCAGAATGAAAGTGTTGCCATCAGACGACGGAGGGAGCCCAGTGACAAAGTCCAGAGATATATGAGACCAGGGACGATAAGGAACCGGTAGTTGCTGCAGGAGGCCAGAAGGAGCTTGCCACAGAGTCTTATTTTGAGCACACACAGTGCATGCGGGGACGAAGGCAGAGACGTCAGGGGCCACCAGAAATATTGACGAAGGAAGGCTAGTGTATGACGGGACCCTGCATGACAGGTCAGCCTGGAGGAATGAGCCCATTCCAGGACCCGGGCCGGATTGGGTTAGGGACAAACAGCCAGTTTGCTGGGCCCCTTTCAGGTCCAGGCTGGGAGCGTTGCACCTTGCGAACCAGGTTCTCAATACCCCAATCCACAGTGGCAGCAAGGCATGAGGTAGGGAGAATGGTGTCGGAGGTCAAGGGTGAGGCAGAGGAACTGTATAGGTGGGAGAGAGCATCAGGCTTTACATATTTAGACCCTGGACAGTAGGAAATGGTAAAGTTGAATCTGGTAAACAGGAGGGCTCACTGGGCCTGCCTTGAGATGAGGCGCTTGGCTGAACGGAGATATTTCCAGGTTTGTATGGTCAGTCCAGACCAGGAATGGCTGTTCTGCTCCTTCCAGCCAGTGCCTCCACTCGTCCAACGCCATCTTCACCGCCAGGAGTTCTCGGTTGCCAACATCATAGTTCCTTTCAGCAGGATTGAGACGATGGGACAGGAAGGCACAGGGATGAAGCTTCTGGTCCTGGGCAGATCACTGGGACAGGATGGCCCCCACTCTAACATTCGAAGTATCCAATTCCACCACAAATTGACTTGAGGGGTCCAGATGGGTGCTGTAGTGAACCGATGCTTCAGGTCCATAAAGGCTTTGTTGACAGCTGGAGACCATTTGAACGGTACCTTGGGGGAGGTGAGTGCCAAGAGGGGGCCTGCCAGGGTGCTGTAATCCTGAATGAAACTGCGGTAGAAGTTTGCAAAACCAAGAAACCGTTGCAACTGTTGATTGAAGCCAATCCACCACTGCTTTCACCTTTCTAGGATCCATCTGAACATTGCCCTCAGCAATGACATATCCCAGAAAGGAGATAGAAGAGCGGTGAAACTCACACTTCTCAGCTTTCACAAACAATTGGTTCTCCAGGAGGTGCTGAAGGACCTGTCTGACATGGAGTACATGTTCTTGTGCAGATCGGGAAAAAAACAGGATGTAGTCCAGGTAGATGAACACAAACCGGTTTAGCATGTCTCAAAGCACATCATTGACCAAAGCATGGAAGACATTGGCGTTGGTGAGTCCAAATGGCAAGACCTGGTACTCATAATGTCCACTGGCTGTGTGGAAGGCTGTCTTCCATCATCCCCCTCGTGTATCCAAATCAGGTGGTAGGCATTCCGAGGGTTCAACTTGGAAAACATGGTATCCCCCTGGAAAGGTTCAAACCCAGAGGAGAGGAGAGGTAGGGGGTAACAATTTTTGACAGTGATATCGTTAAGTCCCCGGTAGTCAATGCACGGGCCAGGATCTTGTCCTTCTTCTCCACAAAGAAAAACCCTGCGCCAACAGGAGATGCAGAGGGATGGTGCAGGAGCAAGAGATTCTTCTATGTACTCCTTCATAGCAATGGCCTCTGGTCCGGACAGACAGTACAACCGACCCGGAGGTGGTGTAGTGCCTAGGAGAAGATCAATGGCACAATCATAAGGACGGTGCGGGGGAAGGGAAGTAGCACGTGCCTTGCTAAACACTTCCAGGAGGTCATGGACTCCGTGGGGATAGCAGAGACATCCACAGTCTTGCTAACCTCCTGAGGAAGATGACTAGGCTGTGCTGCTTTAAGGCAGTGGGAATGGCAAAATGGGCTCCAACCCAGGATGGAGCTTGTGGTCCAGTCAATCACAGGATTGTGCTTTTGGATCCAGGAAAAGCCCAAATAACCGGAACATGGGGGGATGCAATGAGGAGGAACTGTATGGTCTCACTGTGGGTACCCAAAACCCGTAATTGAACAGGCACAGTACTATGGGTGACTTCCCCTATAGAGCGGCCGCCCAGTGCCCTAGCATCCATGGGGACAGAGAGAGGCTGAGTGGGAATACCAAGCTCCGAAGAAATAGTGGCATCCATAAAACTCATCAGCCCCAGAGTCAATGAGCACTCGGAGAGACTTAGATTGGTCTCCCCGCGGCACCCACTAGTGACAAGGGTTTCCTAATAGGACAGGTAGCTATAAAATGTCCTGCCCCTCCACAGTACAGACAACAGTTATTATTCATCCTCCGTGAGCGCTCCAAAACTGATAGCCTAGTTCTTCCCAACTGCATAGGCTCAGGAGTATCCAACTGTTAGATGAATTTTGTTCCTATGTGTTCATTAACCAATTCAATTAAAACACTCTGTCTGTTTATAAGAATTTGTAAGGTTCTTATTTACATAAAATAGACCAGTCATTAACATTAACCAATAGTGTTTATTCTCGAGAGCTCTGCTCATAATACCATGTACATTAGTTTATATACCTCACATTTCGTCATAAATTTCCCTCCTCCTCTTAGATACAATGGCAATATAGTTCACAAGCCTTCTCACATTGTCGGCCACCTGTTAAACAATCTACCTCAAGCCCAAGGTCTCTCCCCTCCCTGGGTTGGGACAGAATGTCCTGTAAGGAACAGGTGGCTCAGGTGGCTTCGACTCCTGTCGGAAGAGCTGCCTTTGGAAACTTCCGGACTCCATAGGAGGTGAACGTGCCATATCGGGTGCACGAGTGTAGACCAGACCTTCTCTCACTCTTGCGTTCCCTTAGGCGTCCATCAATTTGAATGGTTAAGGCAATAAGAGAGTCGAGGTCCACTGGCAGTTCCCGAGTAGCTAGCTCATCCTTTACCTCCACAGATAATCCGTGCAGAAAAGTATTGAAAAGAGACTCCGGATTCCAGGCACTCTCGGCAGCCAATGTGCTAAAGTCCACCGCGTAGTCTGCCACACTACAGGAGTTTTGACTTAAGTCAAGCAGTTTGCTGGCTGCCTTTCTCCTGGATACCGGAGACTCAAAAACTTCTCACCTCTGCCATGAATTCCTCCAAATGACCGCAAATGGCAGATTGTTGTTCCCAAACTGCCTTAGCCCAGGAGAGCGGCCTTCCCAACATTAGCGTAATTATATACCCTATCTTCGATCGGTCTGACGAAAACAAAGAAGGCTGTTGCTCAAAAATAAGCGAGCACTGAGAAAGAAAACCCTGGCAGGTACCAGGATGTCCCGAATGTAGCTCTGGAGGAGATAAGCGGGGTTCACGGGAAGTCGGGATAGGCTGTACAAACTCACCACAGATAGGCAAGAAATTACTGGGTGATTGAGGTTTTTCAGAGGTGGCAGGCAGCCTCTGAACTAACTCCCTGATTTGCTCCATAATAGCCTTTAACCCATGGTTGTGGTGTTTCGTCAAGGAACTGAGCCCTTCTGAAAGCCCTGTAACAACTCCTCATGTCTCCTAATGGTGGCTCCCTGCAGGGAGACAGCATGGCGGAGCTGGTCCAGGTCGGCTGGGTCTGTCATGGCCAGTTCATACTATCATGATACAAGATGAGACCCAGATGCAGACACAGGAGGAAGATGGTTGGAGTCTTACAATATTTATTAATCCAATAGGGGAAGGCAAGAGAATGGTCGTGTACAGGCAAAAGGGTCAAAACCAGAGTCCAAAAGGTGCCGAAGGGCAGGCAGAATCAAGGTCAGGCCAGGCAGGATGATCAAGCAGGTGGGAAAGTAGTCCAGAGTCAGGCAGGGGTCAAAACCGGGAGGACTATCAAAAAGAGAATAGCAAAAGGGGTACGGGAAAAACACGATGGTTCACTTGACTAACATACAAGACCAACTGGCACAGAGAGACAGGAAACACAGGGATAAATACACTGGGGAGAATAAGCGTCAACTGGAGGGGATGGAGACAATCACAAGGACAGCTGAAACAGATCAGGGCATGACAATACCTAAACTGATAACTGAATGCATCTTCTGCAGAAATGTGTCTTCTGCATTTAACCCAACCCCTCTGAATCAAAGAGGTGCAGGGGGCTGCCATAATCACCATCCACGTCTTCGGCACCTGGGGAACAGTGGGTTAACTGCCTTGTTCAGGGCCAGAACGACAGATTTTTATCTTGTCAGCTCAGGGATTCAATCCAGCAACCTTCCGGTTACTGGCCCAACACTCTAACCACTAGGCTACCTGCTGCCTAGATAGAGAGAAAGACAGAGAGAGAGAAAAAGAGGAATGATGAAGTGAGAGACTCAAGATGAATGGTGAAGTGCAAGGAGAGGAAATCTACCTCTTAGATGGGTCCAGAGTATGTTGGTTTAATCCACCTTGAATAGAGGAAGCTTTGGTCAGAAGATGGGAGGATTCACAGTAATTAATTGTCTAGGGAAATAGGATCTATTATTAATTAATAGTTTAAGAGAGAAGGTCAGGGCAAAGCCACAGTCAGTCAGTAAATATGGGAAGTGGGGAAAGAGGACAATGTTACATATTCATGCCAGGCAAGGAACACATTTTCAAAAAAAGTTTCCGTATGAGAGCAGTGCAAAAATGTTAAGTTATTCAATCCGATTCAGTTCAATGGTTATAGTCTTTACGATGTCATTAATTTCTAAGAGGGCCTAGCAAAGGTCTAAGAACAGTTACTTCCCTGAAACAGAGATAGTGATCTTATTTCAGAGTCACACTGTTGATATAGAGGAGGAGAGGACAGATGATACTGTAGAGATAGTGTGTGAGAGAGAGCACAGTAGAGTGGCATCAGACAGAGAGAAATTGGATTATTCATGTGTATCACTGCAAAATGAAGAGACTGTTGTTTGGGTCATGTAAATGTTTTTGCTTCACTTAATAGCTTTGCATGCCCATCAGGCCAACTGCATTAGTCTGAGAGACAAAACAGAGGGGGAGACTATTCCCTACTGCCAATCCATCACTATCTTTTTTGATTGTATCAAGATTCTGCCAGAGAGATAGAAAGAGGGAGATAAAGAGAGAGAGAGAGAGAGAGAGAGAGAGAGAGGTGAGAGAAATATGGTTTTCAGAGTTAAATTAGTGATATCCAATATGTAGTACATATGACCACATTTCCTTAAATTAGAACCCAGCTGTGAACACTGCTCGTGGAATCTTAGCACAGAGAGGAAAGGAAAGTGGAAAAGAAAGAGGAAGAAGAACTGTGAGAAGTTATGAGAGAGAGGAATTGAGAGGGCTGAGAGTGAGACCATGAGAGAGGGGAATTGAGAGGGCTGAGAGTGAGACCATGAGAGAGGGGAATTGAGAGGGCTGAGAGTGAGACCATGAGAGAGAGGAATTGAGAGGGCAGGGAGTGAGACCATGAGAGAGAGGAATTGAGAGGGCTGAGAGTGAGACCATGAGAGAGGGGAATTGAGAGGGCTGAGAGTGAGACCATGAGAGAGAGGAATTGAGAGGGCCATGAGAGAGGGGGAGTGAGACCATGAGAGAGGGGAATTGAGAGGGCTGAGAGTGAGACCATGAGAGAGAGGAATTGAGAGGGCTGGGAGTGAGACCATGAGAGAGGGGAATTGAGAGGGCTGAGAGTGAGACCATGAGAGAGGGGAATTGAGAGGGCTGAGAGTGAGACCATGAGAGAGGGGAATTGAGAGGGCGGAGAGTGAGACCATGAGAGATAGGAATTGAGAGGGCTGAGAGTAAGACCATGAGAGAGGGGAATTGAGAGGGCTGAGAGTGAGACCATGAGAGAGAGGAATTGAGAGGGCAGGGAGTGAGACCATGAGAGAGGGGAATTGAGAGGGCTGAGAGTGAGACCATGAGAGAGGGGAATTGAGAGGGCTGAGAGTGAGACCATGAGAGGGAATTGAGAGGGGAGTGGAATTGAGAGGGCTGAGAGTGAGACCATGAGAGAGGGGAATTGAGAGGGCTGAGAGGGCTGGAGACCATGAGAGAGGGGAGAGGGCTGAGAGTGAGACCTGAGAGGGCTGAGAGTGAGACCATGAGAGAGAGGAATTGAGAGGAGCAGGGCTGAGAGTGAGACCATGAGAGAGGGGAATTGAGAGGGCTGAGAGTGAGACCATGAGAGAGGGGAATTGAGAGGGCTGAGAGTGAGACCATGAGAGAGGGGAATTGAGAGGGCTGAGAGTGAGACCATGAGAGAGGGGAATTGAGAAGGGCTGAGAGTGAGACCATGAGAGAGGGGAATTGAGAGGGCTGAGAGTGAGACCATGAGAGAGAGGGGAGAGGGCTGAGAGTGAGACCATGAGAGAGAATTGGAGGGCTGAGAGTAAGACCATGAGAGAGGGGAATTGAGAGGGCTGAGAGTGAGACCATGAGAGAGGGGAATTGAGAGGAGATGAGACCATGAGAGGGCAGGGAGTGAGACCATGAGAGAGGGGAATTGAGAGGGCTGAGAGTGAGACCATGAGAGAGGGGAATTGAGAGGGAGGAGACCATGAGAGAGTGAGACCATGAGAGAGGGGAATTGAGAGGGCTGAGAGGAGACCTGAGAGAATTGAGAGGGCTGAGACCATGATTGAGAGGGGGGAATTGAGAGAGGGGAATTGAGAGGGCTGAGAGTGAGACCATGAGAGAGGGGAATTGAGAGGGCTGAGAGTGAGACCATGAGAGAGGGGAATTGAGAGGGCTGAGAGTGAGACCATGAGAGAGAATTGGGAATTGAGAGGGCTGAGAGTGAGACCAGGGCTGAGAGTGAGACCATGAGAGAGGGGAATTGAGAGGGCTGAGAGGAGACCTGAGAGAGGGGAATTGAGAGGGCTGAGAGTGAGACCATGAGAGAGGGGAATTGAGAGGGCTGAGAGTGAGACCATGAGAGAGGGGAATTGAGAGGGCTGAGAGTGAGACCATGAGAGAGGGGAATTGAGAGGGCTGAGAGTGAGACCATGAGAGAGAGGAGACCATGAGAGAGGGAATTGAGAGGGCTGGGAGTGAGACCATGAGAGAGGGAATTGAGAGGGCTGAGAGTGAGACCATGAGAGAGAGGAATTGAGAGGGCAGAGGAGTGAGACCATGAGAGAGGGGAATTGAGAGGGCTGAGAGTGAGACCATGAGAGAGAGGGGAATTGAGAGGGCTGGGTGAGACCATGAGAGAGGGGAATTGAGAGAGTGAGACCATGAGAGAGGGGAATTGAGAGGGCTGAGAGTGAGACCATGAGAGAGGGGAATTGAGAGGGCTGAGAGTGAGACCATGAGAGAGGGGAATTGAGAGGGCTGAGAGTGAGACCATGAGAGAGGGGAATTGAGAGGGCTGAGAGTGAGACCATGAGAGAGGGGAATTGAGAGGGCTGAGAGTGAGACCATGAGAGAGGGGAATTGAGAGGGCTGAGAGTGAGACCATGAGAGAGGGAATTGAGAGGGGAATGAGAGAGGGCTGAGAGTGAGACCATGAGAGAGGGGAATTGAGAGGGCTGAGAGTGAGACCATGAGAGAGAGGAATTGAGAGGGCAGGGAGTGAGACCATGAGAGAGGGGAATTGAGAGGGCTGAGAGTGAGACCATGAGAGAGAGGAATTGAGAGGGCAGGGAGTGAGATCATGAGAGAGGGGAATTGAGAGGGCTGAGAGTGAGACCATGAGAGAGGGGAATTGAGAGGGCTGAGAGTGAGACCATGAGAGAGGGGAATTGAGAGGGCTGAGAGTGAGACCATGAGAGAGGGGAATTGAGAGGGCTGAGAGTGAGACCATGAGACCAGAGAGAGGAATTGAGAGGGCTGAGAGAGAGACCATGAGAGAGGTGAGAGAGGGGAATTGAGAGGGCTGAGGGAGTGAGACCATGAGAGAGGGGAATTGAGAGGGCTGAGAGTGAGACCATGAGAGAGGGGAATTGAGAGGGCTGAGAGTGAGACCATGAGAGAGGGAATTGAGAGGGCTGAGAGTGAGACCATGAGAGAGGGGAATTGAGAGGGCTGAGAGTGAGACCATGAGAGAGGGGAATTGAGAGGGCTGAGAGTGAGACCATGAGAGAGGGGAATTGAGAGGGCTGAGAGTGAGACCATGAGAGAGAGAGGAATTGAGAGGGCTGAGAGTGAGACCATGAGAGAGGGGAATTGAGAGGGCTGAGAGTGAGACCATGAGGGAATTGAGAGGGGAATGAGACCATGAGAGGGCTGAGAGTGAGACCATGAGAGAGGGAATTGAGAGGGGAATGAGACCATGAGAGAGAGGGCTGAGAGTGAGACCATGAGAGAGGGAGAGAGGGGAATGAGACCATGAGAGGGCTGAGAGTGAGACCATGAGAGAGACCATGGGAATTGAGAGGGCTGAGAGTGAGACCATGAGAGAGGGGAATTGAGAGGGCTGAGAGTGAGACCATGAGAGAGGGGAATTGAGAGGGCTGAGAGTGAGACCATGAGAGAGGGAATTGAGAGATTGGGCTGAGAGTGAGACCATGAGAGAGAGGGAATTGAGAGGGCTGAGAGTGAGACCATGAGAGAGGGGAATTGAGAGGGCTGAGAGTGAGACCATGAGAGAGGGAATTGAGAGGGCTGAGAGGAGCATGAGAGAGGAGAATTGAGAGGGCAGGGAGTGAGACCATGAGAGAGGGGAATTGAGAGGGCTGAGAGTGAGACCATGAGAGAGGGGAATTGAGAGGGCTGAGAGTGAGACCATGAGAGAGGGGAATTGAGAGGGCTGAGAGTGAGACCATGAGAGAGGGAATTGAGAGGGCTGAGAGTGAGACCATGAGAGAGGGGAATTGAGAGGGCTGAGAGTGAGACCATGAGAGAGGGGAATTGAGAGGGCTGAGAGTGAGACCATGAGAGAGGGGAATTGAGAGGGCTGAGAGTGAGACCATGAGAGAGGGGAATTGAGAGGGCTGAGAGTGAGACCATGAGGGAATTGAGAGGGGAATTGAGAGGGCTGAGAGTGAGACCATGAGAGAGGGGAATTGAGAGGGACCTGAGAGTGAGACCATGAGAGAGGGAATTGAGAGGGCTGAGAGTGGAATGAGAGAGAGAGGAGAGGGCTGAGAGTGAGACCATGAGAGAGGGGAATTGAGAGGGCTGAGAGTGAGACCATGAGAGAGGGGAATTGAGAGGGCTGAGAGTGAGACCATGAGAGAGGGGAATTGAGAGGGCTGAGAGTGAGACCATGAGAGAGGGGAATTGAGAGGGCTGAGAGTGAGACCATGAGAGAGGGGAATTGAGAGGGCTGAGAGTGAGACCATGAGAGAGAGGAATTGAGAGGGCAGGGAGTGAGACCATGAGAGAGGGGAATTGAGAGGGCTGAGAGTGAGACCATGAGAGAGGGGAATTGAGAGGGCTGAGAGTGAGACCATGAGAGAGGGGAATTGAGAGGGCTGAGAGTGAGACCATGAGAGAGGGGAATTGAGAGGGCTGAGAGTGAGACCATGAGAGAGGGGAATTGAGAGGGCTGAGAGTGAGACCATGAGAGAGGGGAATTGAGAGGGCAGGGAGTGAGACCATGAGAGATAGGAATTGAGAGGGCTGAGAGTGAGACCATGAGAGAGGGGAAGAGAGGTGGGTGGACAGGAGCAGGGAGAGACTGAAGTAGCGGGGTGAGAGAATGTTTGTGGAGGGCAAAGACTGCACAGCACGAAAAAACAACGAGACAGAGAGAGAAAAGTGAAAAGTGGAAAGTAAGGAGGTGGCAGCTTTAGAGTTCTCCTTCCGGTGGGGATAGAGATTACTAGTAGTAGGCAAAAGGATGAGGGCTTAGAGAGAAATGACTAATGAAAGGAAGTGCTTAGAGGGACCACAACATGCAAGAGTCTTTAACTCCTATGCTTGGATTAATCCCTACTCTGACCCCTGTTCACAGTATCCGGAACCACATAGACCCTAAGAAACAGCCACAGGTACGACCACATCAGGTTCTATGGACACAATTGGAGGATAGGAGGGGATCATTTTATGAAATTAACTACAGATACTATTTAAATGAATAGCTCATTAGATTTCCAAGGGAGACCTAGAACCTTGTGACCCCAGACTCATCTAAGTGTATAAACACGTCTAAGACTTCAGGAACTCCGATGACATCTTCTCTTAAAGAGTCTATCTCTTCATCACCCCTGTAGACTGATGTATTTTCCAATCTGTTTGTTTCATTTATATTTCAGCAAAGGGTTCCAGAATCAATACTCTGATGGCAACACCTCTGCTGGTGAATACATTTGCTGTTCTCTCTCTCTCTCTCTCTCTCTCTCTCTCCCACACACACACACACACACACACACACACACACACACACACACACACACACACACACACACACACACACACACACACACACACACACACACACACACACACACACACACACCACACACCTCGACACATGAAGAGGGAACCTTGAGAAAATACCATTAATCCCCTCTCCCCCACCCTCTCTCCCTTTACAGTGATCTCACCTTAATGTGCTCCCCAGACACTCTCCTCCTCCTAAACACCTGATCTCCAGCTCTTGCAGGGAGTTGCTCTGATATTAATGATACTGAACACAGACCTGGACCCTGAACTCATTTCAATTCACTGCAACATAAATGGACTAATTTTAATTCACTGCAGCATAGGCCTACACCATGCCTCAGACAAAATGTCATTATTATTTGAAAGGCTCTACTATTAGCTTGAGCCAAATACATGGTGGGGGTGGAGACTGAGTAGCTGTCAAACTGAGGGTCCATAATATTAGTACAGATTGTTAGTGTAGCATAAGAGCTGGAGCGCTTGACAGTATGACAACAGAACACCAGAGTAATTCAGCTCTCAGTCAAACAGCAGGCTGTTAACAACCCAATGGGTGTTTTTTAAATTTTTAATTTAACCTTTATTTAAATAGGCAAGTCAGTTAAGAACAAATTCTTATTTACAATGACAACCTACCAAAAGGCAAAAGGCCTCCTGCAGGGATGGGGGCTGGGATTAAAAATAAGAAAAAATAAATAAATATAGGACTAAACACACATCACAACAAGAGAGACAACACAACACTACATAAAGAGAGACCTGAGACAACAGCATAGCAAGGCAGCAACACATGACAACACAGCATGGTAGCAACACAACATAACACAACATGGTAGCAGCACAAAACCTGCTGGAAAATGTGGGAGCTCATCTGGTCATGACCTCCCTCTCTCTATGTTTGAATGTTTGACAGGGTAAAAGGTTTAACTCGCTTATCTTCATACAGGTAACTGCCTAAATTAAGGAAACACCAACATAAATTGTCTTAATAGGGCGTTGGGCCACCACAAGCCATCAGAACCGCCTCAACGCGCCTTGACATAGATTCTACAAGTGTCTGGACCTCTATTGGAGGGATGTTACACCATTCTTCCATGAGATATTCCATAACTTGGTGTTTTGTTGATGGTGGTGGAAAACGCTGCCTCAGGGCGTTGCTCCAGAATCTCCCATAAGAGTTCAATTGGGTGGAAATCTGGTGACTAAGATACACACAAACATACACACACACACACACACACACACACACACACACACACACACACACACACACACTCTTTAAACCTCCTATGCTCATTTGAGACCCCTTTTTCAAAGTTACAGATCTCTTCTACTAGCCATGGTAAGCAAAATAACAGACACCTGGGCATTTTTATACATGACCCTAAGCATGATGGGATGTCAATTGCAGTATTGGGAGTAGTGAACATGTATTTCAAATAGTAATTGAACTACATTTAGCAGTAGCTTGGTGGGAGTTGAACTCAATTTAAATCTAGGTAGTGTTTTCAGTAGTTCATTACTTTGTTGCCATGTAGTGGTACAAAAATAAAATATGGGTGAAGAAGGCAAGAATTTGACTTCATTTCTCAGCATCAGACCTGCCTATTTTTCACTTGAAACATCATTTTTTTGTTTGTTTAATAGGCTAAATTACACATTCTGTTTTTCTTAAAGATAGCTTTACTTCTCTGTCTCTCTCTTTCTCTCAATTCAATTCAATTTAAAGGCTTTATTAGAATGGGAAATGTTTACATTGCCAAAGCAAGTGAAATAGATAATAAACAAAAGTGAAATAAACTATTAAAAAAAAACAATTATTCAGTAAACATTACACACATTTCAAATGTCCATTATGTGCAAATAGTACAAAAGGGAAAATAAACATCTGTCTTTCTCTCTCTCAGCCAGTCCCACAGTCAGAGTTATGTGACCCCAGGCTGTGTCAGATCAATATATCATTAGCGCCAGCCTCTGCTTCAAAGCAAATCAAATCAAATGTTATTCGTCACATGTGCCAAATTACAACCCTTCATTCCTCATTCAGGGGACCCCAGAAAGCTCGGCAATATCAAACCCCTCCTCTTCCTCGCGCGTTCCTCTCCAAGTCTTTCCTCCCCTGCAGTTCATGTTTATTCAGGTGACTTTCTTTCTATTGCTCCCCTCCCCTTTGATATCTTCTCTATTCCTCTTTCATGCTCTACCTCTCCTTTCCACTGTTGGCCTTTATGCTGCATTAAGTGGATTTCTCTGAACCTACAGTTGACAGGGGAGAGGGTAACAAGAAATCAAGAGGGAAAATGAGAGATGAGGGAGCAGAGGGGAAGGGGATGAGGAGGCAGAAAGAGAGAGGAAATGGAGAGGATTTCTGTGTGCAGTGGAGGAAGACAGGGGTGCCTGAGAAGGAGGTAGGGAGGGAGATGGAGGAGAGTGATGGAGGGGGAGGGAAGACTGCCTGCCTTGCCTGGGTGAAATGAATGTGTAATTGCATTGTAGTGGCTCACCCCTTCAGCACATGGCTGACTGATGGCGTGGCAGACAGCTCAGTCTCTCCTGGCGGGGCAGACATGGCTGAGGCTGAGCCTGTGGGCTGTGTGGGACTGCCTGTGTAAACACAACAGCCTGTCAACATACTTTAACATAACAACGAGGTAACAACACCTCTAGACTGGATGGCAGACAGGTAATGGGAGAATAAGCACAAAGGTCATTGATGGCTCATAGGTAGAGGTGTTATATAAATTGGGGTCCTTTTGGTCATTGACTGGAAAGAGTAAGGTTGATGAAATTAACCGTAAAGCACAAGAGAGAAGGGAAATACTGACTTAATCAGCCAGGCAAGTGGGGAGTGTGGCAGCAATGAGGGAACAATAGCATGGAGAGGATGATTGTCCTCCCTCCTGTTACCTTACACATTACCACACACACACACACACACTCCACAAAGCAAGTCCTGCAGGCTCTAGTTGTCACACCCTGATCTGTTTCACCTGTCTTGTGATTGTCTCCACCCCCTCCTGGTGTGGCTTATTTCCCTGGTGTATTTATCCCTGTGTTTCCTGTCTCTCTTTGCCAGTTCGTCTTGTATGCCTTTCAAGTTAACCAGTGGTTTTCCCGTACTCCTGCTTCTATTCTCTTTTGCTAGTCCTTCCGGTTTTTGACCCGTGCCTGTTTTCTGGACTCCGTACCGGTCTGCATGACCATTCTGCTTGCCCTGACCTCGAGCCTGCCTGCCACTCTGTACCTCCTGAACTGGTTTTGACCTTTTGCCTGTTCACAACCATTCTCTTGCCTACCCCTTTTGGATTGGTTAACAAATATCAAGACTCAAACCATCTGCCTCCCATGTCTGCATCTGGGTCTCGCCTTGTATCCTTATACAAGTTTGAACGTATCTTGATTACTGTCCAGTCATATGGTCAAGTGCTGCAAAGAAAGACTTAGCTAAGCTGCAGCTGGACCAGAACAGCACATCTTGTTCTTCATCGTAAGAGGGCTAATATTAATATTATGCATATGAGTCTGTCTTGACTGCATCAATTCTTGTTTTTATAAGAAACATTAATGGCTTGGAAATTCCAAATTGTTTGCTTGATGATTGATGAGGGGGAAAAAACAATTGAATGAATTTTAGAATAAGGCTATAACGTAACAGAAATGTGGAAAAAGTCAAAGGGTCAGAATACTTTCCAAAGGCACTGTAGTAGTAAAGTTGCTAAGAAGTAGTAAGTAGTTGCAAAGTTGCTAATTAGATAAAATGCTAAAGTTGTCCATGATGAGATTCACATGATCACATTATATGCTCATCCATCCACCCTGACCAACCACCCTACATTCTTTTTTACCTTCAGTAACCTTCTGTTATGTAACCACACCACACCAAACCTAACATATCATACTAGTTTGAGTGTCCCGAATTTACATTTACTATGTTACATTTAGTATATGAGACCAGACTGTTTTGAGAGATGGAGAGAGCAATGGAGGGAAACACCATGTATGAATGATCACACTTGGAAGAGAAAAGAAAGATGGCAAATCACCTTGACTATGGCATGAATAACGCCGCAATAAAACAACAGAGTCGGGGTGCCATCTGGCCAGATGGGAAATGGAGATAAAATATTGGTTATTTGAAATACCTTTCAGACCACTGTTTATGTAAACAGTCTACCTTTACCTCTCTCTACACACACACACACACACACACACACACACACACACACACACACACACACACACACACACACACACACACACACACACACACACACACACACAGCCACCACTCCCACACACACACAACCAGCCACCACACCCACACACAGCCACCACTCTCGCCCACCCACACACATACCCAGCCGCACACCCAGCCACCACCCCCACCCACCTACCAACACACACACCCAGCCACACACCCATCCACCACCCCCCCACCCACCCACCCACCCACCCACCCACCTAGGCTATGATTGCTTGCCACAACAATAAATAACATTTTTCCATGCTCAACACAGGATGCTTGAGCCAAACAGGTATTCAGGGACAGATGGTGATGGTTTTTTAAAAAGGAAGAGATAGATAGAGAGATGGAGATAGAATCACAGGACAAAAATAAGGATAACAGAGTCATGGTTATTGAGGGAATATTTAGATTTAGTTGTTTCTCTTCAGATACAAGCTGACGCAACAGTCCTTTTTGAATGAGCCACTGAACCAAATTCTGGTTTGGATTGTTATGTAAACACAATTGAATAAATATTTACACACACACAACATACTGCCTCTACAAGAGGCAGATTATCTATGCATCTCCACAGCTATGTCTCCAAACGCATTCAATAGATAATGTATTACACAGAATGTTACAGTAGTTTAAGACACAGTTTTGTTCTATACTAGTGTTAGTGGGGGTCTGCTGTTTCTCCCAGCATGACAATGAGAATAAAATGAAACATATATTGATTTAACTTTCAGAAGCAGCATGATAGATCAATTTTCACACTTGTGTCTGGAGTGCAGTCTATCAGAAGTCCCAGTTGCATTCACCCAGAACAGTACTGTGAAGCTCACCCAGGGGCATAGGTGCAGAGGGGTGGTGTTAAACTACTCCTATCGTTCTCTCTCATGCACACACACACTCGAGCACACACTCGGGCATGCACACACACAAACAAACAAACAAATGTGTGAACAGTACTGCCTTCTGATGTTTGGTGCTGTGCAGTGCTGGTTATGACTATACCATCTGAAATACCCAGTGATAGGTTATGTCTATGTTTATACACACTTTATTGTGGCCTAGTGGTTAGAGCATTGGATGAGTAACCGAAAGTGCAAATCCCCGAGCTGACAAGGTACAAATCTGTCGTTCTGCCCCTGAACAGGCAGTTAATCCACTGTTCCTAGGCCATCATTGAAAATAAGAATTTGTTCTTAACTGACATGCCTTGTTAAAAAAATGGTGAGCTTCCTCTAGGCCTATTTGGGTCAAAAATTAAGCAATTTGTGTAATCCTAAATGATAGGGAGTATAAGTCTTTCCCAACCATTTGTATTGTGCAGACAACAGTGACAGCTGGCGAAATATTTGAAGAACTGCATCAAGCACCAACTTGTGAGGGAGACTGAAAATGTTAAATTTTTTCTTAAATTATTTGTTCAATTATATTCATCTACACACAGATGTAATTTAAAAACATCTTACTTTCACGCCTGAGCAGAATTGATGCTCTCAAACACAGCAAAGACAAAGTACACGTTCACGGCCAGGGTTGCAAGTTAGCCTGCACAGGCGCTAGTGGTCGTTATTTACCTGTCGTTTATTTTCTATTTTTTATAGTGAGCCGTCTAGAAACAGATCAATAGTGACCTCTGTCGGCTGTTTAGGCTAGTTGCAGGTGTGTTAACGTGTAAAAAAAAACGCAAAACCTGTTATATTGATATCATCATATTGTAACTTGTTATATAGATCCACGTCGATATTTTTAAAGGCGTATGCATGTACTGTAGGAACGGAACCAGTACAGCAATACGTACTGTAGGAACGGAACCATTACAGCCATACACGGGGACCAAAATTGGGTGCTTAAGTTTCTGGGGGAGTGTGTAAGTGATGCACCTAACATACAAAAAGCGCTCGACACTGCCATGAAAGTTGCATAGTTTGCTGTCGTTTGTGTAATTTCACCTTTATAGCGTTAAACGTTATTTTCTGTAAGTATTTTTCAATTAACTGCCACCTCTTTGTATAACATATGTGTATATGAATTGCAGACGTACAAATGTTGATGGTCCAGCAACCCTCTTGAAAAATCGGCCTCGTCGCTTTAGCTGCTTGCTAACTAACGATTAGCTACAACGAGCCAACACAAATGTTATTAGCTATTCTAGCAAGCTATCCTAGGAAGCTAACGTTAGCTACAACGAGCCAACACAAATGTTATTAGCTATTCTAGCAAGCTATCCTAGGAAGCTAACGTTAGCTACAACGAGCCAACACAAATGTTATTAGCTATTCTAGCAAGCTATCCTAGGAAGCTAACGTTAGCTACAACGAGCCAACACAAATGTTATTAGCTATTCTAGCAAGCTATCCTAGGAAGCTAACGTTAGCTACAACGAGCCAACACAAATGTTATTAGCTATTCTAGCAAGCTATCCTAGGAAGCTAACGTTAGCTACAACGAGCCAACACAAATGTTATTAGCTATTCTAGCAAGCTATCCTAGGAAGCTAACGTTAGCTACAACGAGCCAACACAAATGTTATTAGCTATTCTAGCAAGCTATCCTAGGAAGCTAACGTTAGCTACAACGAGCCAACACAAATGTTATTAGCTATTCTAGCAAGCTATCCTAGGAAGCTAACGTTAGCTACAACGAGCCAACACAAATGTTATTAGCTATTCTAGCAAGCTATCCTAGGAAGCTAACGTTAGCTACAACGAGCCAACACAAATGTTATTAGCTATTCTAGCAAGCTATCCTAGGAAGCTAACGTTAGCTACAACGAGCCAACACAAATGTTATTAGCTATTCTAGCAAGCTATCCTAGGAAGCTAACGTTAGCTACAACGAGCCAACACAAATGTTATTAGCTATTCTAGCAAGCTATCCTAGGAAGCTAACGTTAGCTACAACGAGCCAACACAAATGTTATTAGCTATTCTAGCAAGCTATCCTAGGAAGCTAACGTTAGCTACAATCCACGCTCTTTCTTGATAGTTAGTTACAACCAGTCGCAGTGTCTTTCTGTACTTGACACGCATTTCAGTTTACAGCAAGTTAGGTGAATAATGACTTAATACCGTTAGTTAGCTACATTGCAGTATTACAAATGGCTAAATATATATCATGTATTTATCCATTATTATGGGCACATGTTTCATTGTTAACATCAAACTTTTTTTTTTTTACTGTACTTTAGAGTTTGTCATTTTACCTCTAATTTATTTTGTTTGACTCATCTTTTTTTGCCAGGGTTTTGGGTGGAGTAGGTAGACATGGCTGACCAAGAAATTGGGCCCGTTGGGTTGGGCAAGAGGGCTGCAGCAGGTGCTGCAGTTTTCAAAGTGCGCGAGGCTGCAATGGCTATTCTTCAAACAGAATCTACTGGTAACCTGAAAGTACAAAAACGGAGTGTCCCATCGACTCCTTTCATCGTACCAGAACCTTCCCTAAAACCATACAAGCGGCCCCCCACTCTGCTATTGCCACCTTCGCACCATGCCATCCCAGTTGGAGGATTTACCTGTGAGGTGTGCGGCCAGAACTTCTTCTCTTTTCCTCAGATGGTGAGACACAAACAGTTCCACGACGAAGAAAGGCCGTTTCCCTGTGGTGTGTGTGGGAAACGTTTCCTGAGCCGCAGCCACTACACTGAGCACCAGCGGGTTCACACTGGGGAGCGCCCCTTTCCTTGCGACCAGTGTGAGCGCTCGTTCACCACACACCACAACCTAAAGCGTCACCACACCATCCATGCCAAAGAGGAGGCGTACCGCTGCCGAAAGTGTGGTGTACTCTTCTGCCAGCGTCACGAGTACCCCAATGGCATACCTCAACCTGACCTCGAGCCTCGACCTGGGTTCGAATCCATGCCCACGATGCAACCCACACCTCCCATTCAGGTCACACTCACACCCAAGCAGCTTAAGAAGCTTAACAAGAGCCATAATCTCTCAACCAAACATGATCATTCTAAGAAGAAGAAGAAAAAGAGGAGAGTCAAGCATCCAGGCACAGCAGAGAAAGTACATTCTGTGCCTCAAGAGGAACTTTGGCCTGTGTTGTTAACTAGAGGAGAAAAATTGCAAAAAGTTGCGTATGACATCGAGGTTATTCTTTGATTCTGCATGATGAAACAAATGGGATAATCAGTTAGATTATTTTTAAAAACAAGATGAACATTGTTCTGTTTCTTCTCCACCCATGTGGATGCACTGTTTCATAAAATGACTTATACCTCAACACTTGTTTTGCATCACATCATGATTTTGGTATTTATTCCTTCATTGAGTTTGAGAAAATAAGAACTTTCTCTCCACCAGTGATAATGATTAGAAAATATTTTGTCAAGCATTTAAAATGGTTAACAGTCCTCTGAAATGTTATGGTTTTGCCTTTGAGATCGTGACAAGTTTTTGTTGGTGTTACTTTAGTGTATATATATTTTTGGGATTATGATTCATTCATTCAATTATACTTGATCCATTGTGAAGAAAGGGCTAATTAGACTGTCTATACATTATTAAATGACTTGCTGTTAAACTAACTTACTCTTCTGTTACACATTCAAAACTAATTTCTATAACAAATCATGTTCATCCACTTTTTAGATTACGATCATAGAGGCCTGTAGTGTTTCTTGCTGGTTCTCAACCATTAAATTGTCCAGAAATTGCCCTCACCAATGTATGTACATGTAAATAATCCTGAGGTTTTTTTTTGATTATGAATTAGGAATATCTATAGTCCGTGTCAAGTGACTAATTCTGTTGAATTGGAGTAACAATTAAAGTTCCAGAGTCTATGTCAAACTGCTATGAAATGATATATTGTCTCTGGTTTGAGTTCTGCATAACTACCTCAGGCTGTAGATTGTAAATATGTATTTTTTTTTAAAATTGATAATGTGTTTACTAATTTCTTGACTTAACACTTTACTATATATATATATATATATAAATGAATGATGTGGATCGCGCTACTTCAGCCACACCCTTTGCTGACAAGCGTGTAAAATCGAGCACACAGCCATGCGATCTCTATAGACAAACATTGGCAGTAGAATGGCCTTACTGAAGAGCTTTCAACATAGCACCATCATAGGATGCAACCTTTCCAACAAGTCAGTTTGTCAAATTTCTGCCCAGCTGGAGTTTCCCAGTCAACTGTAACTGCTGTTATTGTGAAATGAAAATGTCTAGGAGCGACAACTGCTCCTAGACATTTTCTATCACACAACTCACAAAACGGGACCGCCGCATGCTGAAGAGCATAAAATCGTCGGTCCTCGGGTTACAAAACTTACTACCAAGTTCCAAACTGCTTCTGGAAGCAACGTCAGCATGAGAACTGTTAATCGGGAGCTTCATGAAATTGGTTTCCATGGCTGAGCAACCGTACACAAGCATAAGATCACCATGCGCAATGCAAAGCGTCGGCTGGAGTGGTGTTAAGCTCGCCGCCATTGGACTCTGGAGCAGGGGAAACGCGTTCTCTGGAGTGATGAATTGCGCTTCACCATCTGGCATTCCGACGGACAAATCTGGATTTGGTGGATACCAGGAGAAAGCTACCTGCCCCAATGCATAGTGTCAACTGTAAAGTTTGGTGGAGGATGAATAATGGTCTGGGACTGTTCATGGTTCAGGCTAAGCCCTTTAGTTCTAGTGAAGGGAAGTCTTAACGCTACAGCACACAATTATATTCTAGATGATTCTATGCTTCCAACTTTGTGGCAATAGCTTGGGGTTGGCCCTTTCCTGTTTCAGCATGTCAATGCCCCCGTGTAGAAAGCGAGGTCCACACAGAGATGGTTTGTCGATATTGGTGTGGAAGAACTTGACTGGCCTGCACAGAGCCCTGACCTCAACCCCATCGAACACCTTTGGGATTAATTGGAACGCTGATTGCGAGCCAGGCCTAATCGCCCAACATTAGTGCCCGACCTCACTAATGCTCTTGTGGCTGAATGTAAGCAAGTCCCTGCAGCAATGTTCCAACCTCTAGTGGAAAGCCTTCCCAGAAGAGTGGAGGCTGTTATAGCAGCAAAGGGGGATCAACTCCATATTAATGCCCATGATTTTGGAATGAGATGTTCGACGAGCAGGTGTCCACATACTTTTGGTCATGTAGTGTATTCTTTTTTCTATCATGTCACGAGACTCCTCTTTAAGTGAATGTAGGCATGCATAGAAATATTGGCTCAGCTAACATAAAATACTGGTGTGATAAATACTGTAAAGTACTTTGTATCCGCCTCTGTATTACAGCAGACATGTCTATCACTTATCTTCAGTATTAAAAAAGGTTAAAGAGGCACCCATCTTGCTTCTCTATATCATGCTTGTCTTGCAACAACATGTAAACACTAAATTGTGCTTATGTGAAACATAACATTTGATATGCATCAGCAGTGCTAGAAGTGGGTTATTACCATCACCAACTGTTATGGATCTAGTTCTGGGTCCTGAGCTTGACTAGCTCTAGTTAGATCCCTGTTTGGATATCGTCCAGAGATATGGACAGAGTAACGTTTACTATAGCTCTGTTGGAATAACTTTTATAGATAACTTTGACACCTGGAAACAGAAGATGCTCTACGGGAATGACAGAGTACATCCAAATCATCTCAGCTCCTGGACTCTGTCCACGCATTTCAAGGCTGCGTTGAGACAATGACTTATCAATGACCCAAGCCCAGCTCCGATACCATTGTGTCGCTGAGTGTTAGTAATGCTGCAGCAAATATACATTATCCCAGGGGCGGTAGCAGTCACAATGTAAGTAACCTAATTTATGTCCCTCTTAACTCCCCTGAATGCCTCTGTCGATCCTACAGCTATTGTATACAGTAATTATGTTCTTATGGTGTGCCCTAGTAGGAAGTACACTGTGTGCCGCTCACCCTGCACTATCAGCTCCAACATAAATAACATTCTCATGTCTACTTCTGATAAGCTTCCCAGTAAAGCAATAAATACAATAAAGCATCCCAGAAAAGTGTGAAAAAGAGCCTACATTAACATAAACAGCCTAAGAAACAAGGTTCAGAAAATCAACTTGCTAGTAACAGATGACATTCGTATTCTGACTATCTCTGAAACTCACTTAGATAATACCTGTGATACAGTGGTAGCAGTACATGGCTATAACATCGACAGAAAATACAGAAATGCCAGTGGGGGAGGTGTTGCAGCCTATATACAGAGCCACATTTCTGTAAAGGTTAGAGAGGATCTCATGAAATACTATTGAAGTAATTTTGCTACTGGTTCACCTGCCTCACCTAAAGCCCATTATTTGGGGAAGCTGCTATATACCAAGTACTAACAGTCAGTGTCTGGATAATATGTGTGAAATGCTTGATAATGTATGTGATATCAACAACATTTCAATGTGACCTTAATATTGACTGGCATTCATCAAGCTGGCCACTCAATGAAAAGCTTCAACTGTAACCAGTGCCAGCAACCTGGTTCAGGTTGTCAGTCAACCAAACAGCACAGGAATGAAATCATCAACATGTATTGATCACAACTTTACTAATGCTGCCGAAAATCTGCTTTAAAGCTGTATCCAAATCCATCGGCTGTAGTGATCACAATATAATAGCCATATCTAGGAAAACCAAAGTTCCAAAGGCTGGGCCTAATATAGTGTATAAGAGGTCATAAAATGCATTTTGTAGTGATTCCTATGTTGATGATGTAAATAATATTTGCTGGTCTGTGCTGTGTGATGAGGAGCAACCAGACGCTGCACTTGACACATTTGTAAAATTGCTTTTTCTAGTTACTAATAAGCATGCACCAATAAAGAAAATGACTGTGAAAACTGTTAAATTCCTGTGGATTGATGAATAATTTTTTAAAATTATGGTTGAGAGGGATGAGGTCAAAGGAACGGCAAATAAGTCTGGATGCACGACCGATTGGCAAACGTACTGCAAATGGAAAAATCATGTGACTATACTGAATAAAAGGAAGAAACTATACTATGAAACAGATAAATTATATAAAGAATGATAATAAAAAGCTTTGGAGCACCTTAAAGGCAAACTCAGCTCCATCATTCATTAAATAAGATGGCTCATGCATCACAAAACACATTGATACTGCCAACTACGTTAATGACTTTCATTGGCAAGATTAGTAAATTTAGGCATGCCAGCAACAAATGCAGACACTATGCATCCAAGTATTACTAACCAAATTATGAAACACAAGCATTGTAATTTTGATTTCCAAAAAGTGAGTGTGGAAGAAATGAAACAATTATTGTTGTCTATCAACAATGACAAGCCACCTGGGTCTGACAACTTGGATGGAAAATTACTGAGGATAATAGCAGACACTATTGCCACTCCCATATCTTCAATCTAATCCTACAAGAAAGTGTGTGCCCTCTGACCTGGAGAGAAGCAAAAGTCTTTCCTCTACCCAAGAATAGTTAGTCCCCCTTTACTGGCTCAAATAACTGACCAATCGGCCTGTTACCAACCCTTAGTAAACTTTTGGAAAACATTGTTTGACCAGATACAATGCTATTTTACAGTAAAGAAATTGATAACAGACTTTCAGCACATTTATAGGGAAAGACATTCAACATGCACGGCACTTACACAAATGACTGATGGCTAAGAGAAATTGTCGATTAAAAAGCTGTTTTGTAAGACTTCAGTGCGGCTTTTGACATTATTGATCAAAGTTTGCTGATGGAAAAACGTTTGTGTTATGGCTTTAAACCCACAGCTACAGTGGGGCAAAAAAAGTATTTAGTCAGCCACCAATTGTGCAAGTTCTCCCACTTAAAAAGATGAGAGAGGCCTGTAATTTTCATCATAGGTACACTTCAACTATGACAGACAAAATGAGAGAGAAAAAAATCCAGAAAATCACATTGTAGGATTTTTAATGAATTTATTTGCAAATTATGGTCATTCAAATCATTCACTAAACCTCAAAATACCTCAAATAAATCTTGTAATGAATAATGTGGAAATTGAGCAAGTTGAGGAGACTAAACTGCTTGGAGTAATCCTTGATTGTAAACTGTCATGGTCAAAATATATTCATGCAACAGTAGCTAAGATGGGGAGAAGTCTGTCCATAATAAAGCTCTACTCTGCCTTAACAGCACTATCAACAAGGCAGGTCCTACAGGCCCTAGTTTTATCGCATCTGCACTACTGACACCAAGCTGTCTATTTATACTACTAGCACACAGCTCAGACACCCATGCATACCCCACAAGACATGTCACCAGAGGTCTCTTCACAATCCCAGTCCAGAAAAGACTTTGGAAAGCACACAGTACTACATAGTCCATGGTTACATGGAACTATTCTACATCAGGTAACTGATGCAAGCAGGATAATTTTCTTTTTTTCTTTTAAAAGATAAAAATACACCTTATGGAACAGCGGGGACAATGAAGAGACACAGACACATGCATTGCTTTTTTTTATCATAGATATGTGGGCTGAGGTGAAAGGTGTTATAAAATGTAATGTCATGTAATAATTGAAATCGTATATAACTGCCTTAATGTTGCTGGACCCCAGGAAGAGCAGATACTGCCTTGGCCGCAGCTAATGACTCCTATCTCTCATATAAATATTGGTTAAACTGAATTTTGACTTTGAGTTTGAAGTACTATTCATGTGGTAAATGTAAACTAGGTTGCAAGTTTGAATCCCCGGGCTGACAAGGTACAAATCTGTCATTCTGCCCCTGAACAGGCAGTTAACCCACTGTTCCTAGGCCGTCATTGAAAATAAGAATTTGTTCTTAACTGACTTGCCTAGTAAAATAAAGGTAAAATAAAAGTCTTCTTGGGTATGATGGTACAAGCTTGTCACATTCTTCTCTACAGATCCTCTCAAGCTGCACAGCTATTTTCAGGTCTCCAGAGATGTTTGATCGGGTTCCAGTCTGGGCTCTGGCTGGGCCACTCATGGTCATTGAGACATGTACCGAAGAATACATTTGCAAAAAAATCTAAAAAACTTTTTTCACTTTGTCATTATGGGGTATTGTGTGTAGATTGAGGGAACAATTGAATTGAATCCATTTTTAGAATAACTTTAATTTAACAAAATGTGTAAAAAGTCAAGGGGTCTGAATACTTCCCGAATGCACTGTATATAGACATAGACCATAGATATTGTCACTAATTTGATATTCCCTGGTCTCCCAAAGCCACAGTATAGTTATTACTTTATTCACAATTAATTTGTACATTTGATCAACTTTGTTAGATTTTTTGCAAATCAATTGATCTATTATCTATCGATATGGTTTGTAAGGTTCGTCTGAGACAAAGCTATGCTCCCTGGAACGCATTTGCGAATCCATGACCAAAAGGATATCTGCAGGCGGAGCGTATTTTTCGCTGTATGCGTCCCATTGGTCGCATAATACCTGTACCTTATGTACCCTTTGTGATTGGGCATACAGTCAAAGCCACCACTGGTAACAGTTGCAGTTGATTTGCTAACTACCTGTATCGGGGCAACCAACTCTAATAATTGGCTGATTCCTCTAAAGCGACGCAGTTGATTGGTTAATCCGTTTGTATAGTAGCACTGGCTGCATGAATTGCTAAAGCAACTGCTGCTGATGCTAAAACCTGGTGCTTGGTGTCGGCGTCACGCTACATCTGGACCGGCCTTGCATGAAGCTCATAACATTGTGTCAAGTGGTTACAGATAGAAGAAACGGACAAGTAAACCCATTTGAGGGAACAACTGACTGAAGGGTTTGGAGGTAAAACACATAATTTTCCTCTCAAAAATATAAGCAAATCTGGAATGATGCTGAGTCTCGTGAAAAAGCGTCTTTCTCCCTCTGGCGGTGTAGCGTGTGGGGCTCGGCTGACAATCCAGACACCACTGTGTGTAGGTATTTTCTTATCTGATCATGGTCGATGATTGGTGAGAAAGCATGGTCAGCGAATTTCATTAATAGCGGATAGCTATCGTTATCAAGTGAGCACAATAATGGAAGACTGTACTGCTACAACCTTTGCAAACCGCAGCTGACGTCAGTGTGAAGACCACTGCACTGCGATTAGGACGGATTTGTATGGCGCCAGCCTGCTAGCTAGCTATTTGTGAGTTGTGCCTTGTAAACCAGCATGCAAATTAATGTTGTGTGTTGTAGCTTGGGAAACAACATAAACCTGTCCGTTTGTGGAAGACCATTTGGACCACTTATAGATTAAATGTACGATATATTGATATAGCAGAACAGCTTGCCTGGTACTGTCTGTAGTTGTCCATGAACGCACACAGCTGCCTGCATATCATATGCATTTTGTTGACGCACAGATGCCGCCCCCCAAAAAAAAAGAGAAACTGTGCTTGTCTTTTCCTACTATCACAGACTTGATAACTACTTTACTGAGGAACGACTGTGATATGATTGTGCCCCTAGCTATTTTAAGATTAATGTATTAATTGCAAGTCGCTCTGGATAACAGCATCTGCTAAAGAATTTACATTTAAAAAGTTAATATAGTTTAGCCAGTAACCCTGCTCTGCTTACTTTGTCAGCATGCACGAAGAGTGAACCTTCCAAGGTTCTGTGAATAGCATGATGGGGTCCTTCAGCCGACAGGAGTTCTTCCATGAGCTTGTGGAGGGCTGTCTTCTGCCCACCGCTCAGCAGGGCCTGGAGCAGGTCTGGCAGCTTCTGGTCATCTGCCTTCTATGCCGACTTCTCTGGATTCTGGGTGAGATTTCACATTCCTTTGTTTGAAACGTCACTTTCGGAATTTCATTGTCGCAGACATGAGTCATTTAGATTTGACATTTTTGAAAAATTATTATATAGTACTGAAGAACTACATGCATGTTTTATGACTGTCTACAACTACATGCTCTTATTCTCTTCTGTGTTGTTGTTTTGTTGGCCTGGTCAGGCCTCCCATCCTATGTGAAACACCTGAGCACTGTGGCAGGAGGGTTCTACACCCTGTACCTGTTCTTTGAGCTCCACATGGTGTGGGTGGTACTGCTCAGTCTACTGTGCTACCTCATCCTCTTCCTCTGTCGACACTCCAGTAACCGGGCCACCTTCCTCTCCATCACCATCCTCATCTACCTGCTCATGGGGTAGGTAGGCCTTCTCTGTTACCAGGCAACAACATACAACTTTTTAAGCAAAGATGATTGATGATAAACAACTTGACTTAGTCCTTTTAGCTCCTAGTGGAGTAAACAGCCTCTAATTGGTCTACTGTTGACTTGTCCAACCAGAGAGCTACATATGATGGACACCACCACCTGGCACAAAATGAGAGGTTGGTTCATACTTTGTAATTAGTTTTTATATATATATATATATATACACGGTACCAGTCAAATGTTTAGACACCTACTCATTCAAGGGATTTTCTTTATTTTTACTTTTTTCTACATTGTAGAATAATAGTGAAGACAAACTATGAAGTAACCAAAAATGTGTTGAACAAATCAAAATATTTTTATATTCTTCAAAGTAGCCACCCTTTGCTGATGATGACAACTTTGCACACTCTTGGTATTCTCTCAATCAGCTTCCTTGAGGAATGCTTTTCCAAAAATCTTGGAGTTCTCACATATGTCGAGTACTTGTTGGCTGCTTTTCGGGTGATTGTGGAGGCCTGTTCATCTGATGCAGCACTCCATCACTCTCCTTCTTGGTCATATAGCCCTTATATACCCTACAGGTGTGTTTGGTCATTGTCCTGTTGAAAAACAAATGATAGTCCCACTAAGTGCAAACCAGATGGGATGGTGTATCGCTGCAGAATGCTGTGGTAGCCATGCTGGTTAAGTGTGTCTTGAATTGTAAATGAATCACAGACCGTGTCACCAGCAAAGCACCCACACACCATCACACCAACTCCTCCATGCTTCACGGTGGGAACCACACATGCAGAGATCATCCGTTCACCTACTCTGCGTCTCACAAAGACACGGCGGTTGGAACCAAAAATCAAAAATTTGGACTCATCAGACCAAAGGACAGATTTCCACCGGTCTAATGTCTATGGCTCGTGTTTCTTGGCCCAAGAAAGTCTCTTCTTCTTATTGGTGTCCTTTAGTAGTGGTTTCTTTGCAGCAATTTGACCATGAAAGCCTGATCTGTCTCCTCAACTGTCTCCTCTGGACAGTTGATTTTGAGATGTCTTTCACTTGAACTCTGTGAAGCATTTATTTAGGCTGCTATTTCTGAGGCTGGTAACTCTAATGAACTTATCCTCTGCAGCAGAGGTAACTCTGGGTCTTCCTTTCCTATGGCGGTACTCATGAGAGCCAGTTTCATCATAGCGCTTGATTGTTTTTGCGACTGCACTTGAAGAAACTTTCAAAGTTCTTGAAATTTTCCATATTGACTGACCTTCATGTCTTAAAGTAATGATGGACTGTCGTTACTCTTTGCTTATTTGAGCTGTTCTTACCATAATATGGACTTGGTCTTTTACCAAATAGGGCTATCTTCTGTATACCACCCCTACCGTGTCACAACATAACTGATTGGCTCAAACATATTAAGAAGGAAAGAAATTCCACAATTTAACTTTTAACAAGGCAAACCTGTTAATTGAAATACATGACTACCTCAGGTGAAGCTGGCTGAGAGAATGCCAAAAGTGTGGAAAGCTGTCATCAAGGCAGATGGTGGCTAATTTGAAGAATCTCAAATATAACATTTATTTCAAATTGGTTACCACTTTTTTGGTTACTGCATTATTCCATAAGGGTGAAGTCAGAAGTTTATATACACCTTAGCCAAATACATTTAAACTCAGTTTTTCACAATTCCTGACATTTAATCTTAGTAAAAATTCCCTGTCTTAGGTCAGTTAGGATCACAACTTTTATTTTAAGAATGTGAAATGTCAGAATAATAGTAGAGAACGATTTATTTCAGCTTTTATTTCATTCACCACATGCCCAGTGGGTCAGAAGTTTACATGCACTCAATTAGTATTTGGTAGCATTGCCTTTAAATTGTGTAACTTGGGTCAAATGTTTGGGGAGCCTTCCACAAGCTTCCCACATTAAATACATTTTTGCCCATTCCTCCTGACAGAGCTGGTGTAACGGAGTCTGGTTTGTAGGCCTCCTTGCTCGCACACGCTTTTTCAGTTCTGTCCACAAATTTTCTTTAGGTTTGAGGTCAGGGCTTTGAGATGGCCACTCCAATACCTTGACTTAGCTGATGTTAAGCCATTTTCCCACAACTTTGGAAGTATGCTTGGGGTCCTTGTCCATTTGGAAGACCCATTTGCGACCGAGCTTTAACTTCCTGACTGATGTCTTGAGATGTTGCTTCAATATATCCACAGAATTTTCCATCCTCCTGATGCCATCTATTTTGTGAAGTGCCCCAGTCCCTCCTGCAGGAAAGCACCCCCACAACATGATGCTGCCACCCCTGTGCTTCACGGTAGGGATGATGTTCTTCGGCTTGCAAGCTTCCCCCTTTTTCTTCCAAACATAGAGGGTCATTATGGCGAAACAGTTCTATTTTATTTCAGACCAGAGGACATTTCTCTGGTGGTTTGGCTTTTTTATGGTTTTGGAGCAGTGGCTCCTTCCTTGCTGAGCGGCCTTTCAGGTTATGTTGAGATAGGACTCTTTTTACTGTGGATATAGATACTTTTGTACCTGTTTCCTCCAGCATCATCACAAGGTCCTTTGCTGTTGTTCTGGGATCGATTAGCACTTTTTGCAGCAAAGTAAGTTCATCTCTAGGAGACAGAACGTGTCTCCTTCCTGAGCAGTATGATGGCTGTGTGGTCCCATGGTGTTTATACTTGCGTACTATTGTTTGTACAGATGAACGTGGTACCTTCAGGTGTTTGGAAATTGTTCCCAAGGATGAACCAGACTTGTTGAGGTCTACAATTTCTTTCTGTGGTCTTGGCTGATTTCTTTTGATTTTCCCATGATGTCAAGCAAAGAGGCACTGAGTTTGAAGGTAGGCCTTGAAATACATCCACAGGTTCACTTCCAACTGACTCAAATGATGTCAATTATCCTATCAGAAGCTTCTAAAGCCATGACATCATTTTCTGGAATTTTCCAAGCTGTTTAAAGGCACAGTCAACTTAGTGTATGTAAACTTCTGACCCACTGGAATTGTGATTAAGTGAAAAAATCTGTCTGTAAACAATTGTTGGAAAAATTACTTGTCATGCACAAAGTAGATGTCCTAACTGACTTGCCAATACTATTGTTTGTTAACAAGAGATTTGTGGAGTGGTTGAAAAACGTGTTTTAATTACTGTATGTGAACTTCCGACTTCAACTATATTATTTCAGTTTTTAGTTTTTATGTCTTCTATTGTTCTACAATGTAGAAAATAGTAAAAATAAAGAAAACGCCTTGAATTAGTAGGTGTGTCTGAACTTGACTGGTACTGTGTATCCCCCAAAACCCAGTGAAAGATTAATTAACAGGTTACAGCTCTGTGTTGTACATGAAAACATTAACAATGTGATGAATATTTCAAGTCTCACTGAGTTCTGTATCTGCAGGTTCCCAGATGGTGGTTGCCATGAAGGCCATTTCTCTAGCCTTTGACCTGGATCGGGGCGTGGTGGCTAATGTGCCTTCTCCTGTGGAGTTCATGGGCTATATCTACTTTGTTGGGACTATCATATTTGGGCCCTGGATCAGCTTTAACAGCTACAGAGAGGCTATAGAGGGCCGCAAACTGGCAAGTTCAATGTTAAATCCTGTCTAGAGCAGAGGGATACGGAAGAAGATAGATAAAGTATATTGAGAGGGATGGTATTTAGATATTCTCCTCATCTTCCTCAGAGTTTCTCCTGGATATGGAAAGTGTGTGTCAGCTGGGTGAAGAGCCAGCTGTGTCTGATCACCTCTAACTGTGTTGCTCCCTACCTCTTCCCTTACTTCATCCCCATCTACGGAGACAAGCTGCTACGCAAGTAAGTGGATGACCTAACCTCTTATTGCTGTTGTAATGATTTACTGTAGGTCATAGAATGCATCCACAGACATTGATGTGTGATTGTTCAAAGACAAGTGCAACGTAAATGTCTTTTGTAGGAAAGATGTTTGAGTAATGTTTTTCTGTAGTGCATTCTTATTTGTTTATTTTTCTCCCTTTAAATAAATGTTCTTGCCTTGGCTCTATCCCCAGCAAAACAAAACGGAAGATCAGGTAAATATTTATCAGATTTAATGACTATACAATATCCTCTATCTGTCTCTGTAATTTATTTTATGTTGCATGTCCATTTCTAACTCACCAGCTCTTCCACCTTCCTGACACCTGCACCTCTTTATCCCCATCATTCCTACAACCGCGTCTCTGTCCTGCCCACTCATGCCATGAGACTTAAGAGTGAGTGTGTATCAGTTAAATGTATTGAATAAAATAAATGGTGATAACTGATTAACATTTTCCTTATATTGTTTGCTGCGCAGAGCTTCTGTGGCAAGGTATGTTTAATGGCATTTATATTACCATGGAGAATTGTATTATTGGTAGGTCCAATGCAGTAGTTTTAATCTCAATATTAAATCATTTCTGCTTAACAATTAAGTACCTTACTATGATTGTTTTCAATTAAATGTTCAAAAAGAAACCTAGCGAAGAGCAATTTTTCAAGCAAGAAAAATCAAAATGGACTTAAGGTGGAAAAGTGCAGTGTGAAGGTGCGACAGTGGGAAAGAAGTGCTCCTATGCACCTCTGCTCACATCAATTGCGTTTGGTTGGGGAATCTGGTGGGAGAACAAGTAAACATTTGAGTGGGGGGGAGAACTAGCTGTTATTGGCAGAAAGGTTGGGAACACTCTTTCTTATTGGTCTATTTACCACATTACCAGGCAGGCCAAAACTACATCCCACCAAACAGCTCTTACACTAATAGGGCATTATCAAATTTTTAAAACAATTTCACAGTATTAGTCCAACCTCAGTGTGGAAATATATACAGCACAGGAAAATACCGTAAGTGTGATTTGATGCTTTTATTTTGACAGGTGTCTTCTAATCTAACCTTCTTCCATTGACCTCTAGGTGGCTCCTGGCCTATGAGAATGCACTCTCATTCCACTTCAGCAACTACTTTGTGGGTTACCTGAGTGAGACCACCACCACTCTGGCTGGAGCAGGCTTCACTGAGGAGAAAGACAACCTCAAATGGTCAGGGCATTAAAGCATCATGGTGACTAGGCTTGGCTTAGACGTGCCATCATTTACAGTGCATTTGGAAAGTATTCAGACCCCTTGAGTTTTTCCACATTTTGTTACGTTAATCTTGTTCTCAAAATGATCAAATCGTTTTTTCCCCTCATTAATCTACACACAATGCCCCATAATGACTGTTAGGTTCTAATTCTCAGAGTAAAAAATTCAACGGACACTATGAAAGATTAACTAAGTTTATTCTTCACAGATGATTAATACAGCTGCATTAGACAAACACATTTTCACACAAGCACTGATATTTAACCCTTCCGCCTAGGCTGAGTCTCCTCCTACACACCTGTACAAACATTGTATCACTGCTAGCCAGAACACTAAGTGATATGGGCCATAAACCTTAACGTGGCCTGATCTTACCCCCCCCATCACTAATCCATGGCTCTCCCCTTATTAATGCCTGCCATGTGATCGCTTCCCGGCACTCAATATTTCAATAGGATACCTGATATAATATAAACGTTATACATTACCCTCTCTCCCTCAGTGACATGAATAAATATATTTCATATTCTCAGAACCCAACATGACTAAGCAAAAACAGGTTTTTAGTTATTTTTTTTGCAAATGTATATAACAAAGAGAAAAAAATATCCAATTTCCATAAGTATTCAGACCCTTTACTCAGTACTTTGTTGATGTACCGTTGGCCGCAATTACAGCCTTAAGACTTTGGTACGACACTACAAGCTTGGCACACCTGTATTTGGGGAGTTTCTCCCATTCTTCTCTGTAGATCCTCTGTAGCTCTGTCAGGTTGGATGGGGGATGTTGCTGCACAGATTTTCAGGTCTCTCCAGAGATGTTTGATCGGATTCAAGTCTGGGCTATGGCTGGGCCACTCATGGACATTCAGAGACTTGTCATGTAGCCACTCCTTCATTGTCTTGGCTGTGTGCTTAGGGTCGTTGTCCTGTTGGAAGGTGAACCTTGCCCCAGTGTAAGGTCCTGAGTGCTCTTGAGCAAGTTTTCTTCAAGGATCTCTGTACACTGCTCCATTCATCTTTGCCTTGATCCTGACTAGTCTCCCAGTCCCTGCCGCTGAAAACATCCCCACAGCATGATGATGCTGCCACCACCATGCTTCACCGTAGAGATGGTTCCAGGTTTCCTCCAGATGTGACGCATGGCATTCAGGCCAAAGACTTCAATCTTGGTTTCAGCAGACCAGAGAAGCTTGTTTCTCATAGACAGAGTCCTTTAGGTGCCTATTGGCAAACTCCAAGCGGGCTGTCATGTGCCTTTTTACTGAGGAGTAACTTCTGTCTGGCCACTCTACTGTAAAGGCCTGATTGGTGGAGTGCTGCAGAGATGGTTGTCCTTCTGGAAGGTTCTCCCATCTCCCCAGAGCAACTTTGGAGCTCTGTCAAAGTGACTATCGGGTTCTTGGTCACCACCCTGACCATCGCCCTTCTCCCCTGATTGCTCAGTTTGGCCGGGTGGCCAGCTCTAGGAAGAGTCTTGGTGGTTCCAAACTTATTCCATTTAAGAATGATGGAGGCCACTGTGTTCTTGGGGACCTTCAATGCTGCAGAAATGTGGCTCGACACAATCCTATCTTAGAGCTCTACGGACAATTCCATCAACCTCATGGCTTGGTTTTTGCTCTGACATGCACTGTCAACTATGGGACCTTATATAGACAGGTGTGTGTGCCTTTCCAAATCATATCCAATCAATTTCAAGTTGTAGAAACATCTCAAGGATGATCAATGGAAACTAGATGCACCTGAGCTCAATTTCGAGTCTCATAGCTAAAGGACTGAATACTTGTGTAAATAAGGTTTCTATTTTTCCCGAATGCACTGTAAATACCTTATTTGGCCCCCTCCTAGTTCTCTTTCCCCCTTCAAACAGCCCAACTGAAATGCATGTGTTATTCTCCAGGGATATGACGATTGCCAGGCCCTTGCATGTGGAGTTTCCCAGGTCTATGGTGGAGGTGGCCACCTCGTGGAATCTGCCCATGTCCAAATGGCTCAACACCTGTAAGCTTTCTGTGAAATGGGACACATTTACAGCATTGTTAGTCTGCCTATAAAAACCTTACTTTGAACCAAATACACAGAATTAATACAACTGTTATTTATATAAAATTTAAAAAAATACATTTAAAAAACTTCAGTTGCCTCTACAAATTAAATGTAAAGCAGTGAAAATCCCAACTCAATTACTCCATTTGAACCTGGAATACAACCTTGATTCCCATAACACTGTTTCTGTCTGATCACCCAGATGTTTTTACCAGTGCTCGCAACCTTGGAACCTTTTCAGCCATCCTAGTGACATACACAGCCAGTGCACTTCTACATGTGAGTATGCACACGCAGGTGTGAGTGCAGTTGTGTAAGAGATTTTCTTACCATTGTCTCCTTTGGCCTTTAGGGTCTCAGCTTCCACCTGGGTGCAGTGCTACTGTCTCTTGGGTTCATCACGTATATTGAGCATGGTAAGTCTATAAAATAAATGGCCTGCTATTCAAAAATAGCCCTTTGCTAATTTTATTTAAGTTCCACGTTACCTTTCAGTAATAACACTATTTACATCTGGAGAATAACCTTTGGTGACATATAGAGTTGATTTATTACTAATGAACAATCAATTAACTTGGCTTTGTGGCACAAAACACAGCAAATGCTGAGTATGAATGACAGGATAAATCATTGAATTATATTTGATCTGCCTGAGACTAATTTTATTTTGTTTTCCTCTGTTCCAGTTTTGCGGAAGAGATTGGCAGCCATTTTTAATGCGTGTATTCTGTCAAAGAAATGCCAGCCAAACTGCTCTCACAAGAACAATAAGGTATGGTTTAAATATTTTATTTGTGTGATATTTATGCATAATAGAATTTATGTGTAAAGTCTAAAAGATTTGTCAATATTGTCCCCATGCAAATGGTCCATACAACATTTCACAATATCTGTTATACTTAAAGGAAAAATATACCCACATCCATTCAGTCCTGTAATTTACAGTGTTAAATAACACTGAGAACAATATTTTTTGTCAACAAATGTTTCATTTTGGCGTTATAATAAGGTTGGTAGAAACATCGTTGTGGAAATCTGTTATACCTCAAGTCGACTACAAAATCCACAATGCTTTCTAATGGCTGGCTGGCTAGCAAACGTAGCAACACACAATAATACCAATGACCATATTACATGTAACGTAGCTAGTTGGCTGTAAAATTGGCTAAACAAACTGCACTATCAATTTAGGCGTCTACAATGTCACCATATTCAACCTGCAGATCGATGTGCCTCAGAGTGGAGTCTAACATTTGCAATGGCAGATATACTTTTAAGGAGACGTTGCCCATGCTACGTCAATGGGCCGTGCGGTGCATTCTGGGACAAGGAGTTCTCTCCTGCAAGGAGTAAATAGGAGTATTGGGCGCTAGTTCAAAACCCAACATTAGCACACATTCCGTCAACAAGAAGTAACACATTACAAATATTTTCCGAGATGTGAGATAATTAACTTGCTATCCGTGATATCGCATAGCTTTGGGATCGTGACATTACGTACTTTCGAGGAAAATCCACACCTTTCTCAACATATACACTGACTTTGAGAAGGGATTGCGTGACGATTAGCTTAGCAACCGCCTGATGCAGCATGATAACGTGAACGCGATTGTTTGACAGTCTGCTGGGTGGGGTGTTAGGAATCCAATGAATGAAGGAATGTATATCTCCTTTCTATAATATCTCTGGCAAGGGCACCATGTAATACACCCTGAACTAAATAGGAAAACTGTGCTAGACCCTCCATTAATTTCCATACAGTGGGGCAAGAAAGTATTTAGTCAGCCACCAATTGTGCAAGTTCTCCCACTTAAAAAGATGAGAGGCCTGTAATTTTCATCATAGGTACACATCAACTATGACAGACAAAATTAGAGGAAAAAAATCCAGAAAATCACATTGTAGGATTTTTTATTAATTTATTTGCTAATTATGGTGGAAAATAAACTTGTTTTTTACCAAATACTTATCTCAATACTTTGTCATTGCCAACAAAGGGTATATAACAGAGGTCAAATGTTTTCTGTAAGTCTTCACAAGGTTTTCACATACTGTTGCTGGTATTTTGGCCCATTCCTCCATGCAGATCTCCTCTAGAGCAGTGATGTTTTGGGGCTGTTGCTGGGCAACACGGACTTTCAACTCCCTCCAAATATTTTCTATGGGGTTGAGATCTGGAGACTGGCTAGGCCACTCCAGGACCTTGAAATGCTTCTTACGAAGCCATTCCTTCGTTGCCCGGGCGGTGTGTTTGGGATCATTGTCATGCTGAAACACTTGAAAAATGCCCTTGCTGATGGAAGGAGGTTTTCACTCAAAATCTCACGATACATGGCCCCATTCATTCTTTCCTTTACACGGATCAGTCGTCCTGGTCCCTTTGCAGAAAAACAGCCCCAAAGCCTGATGTTTCCACCCCCATGCTTCACAGTAGGTATGGTGTTCTTTGGATGCAACTCAGCATTCTTTGTCCTCCAAACACGATGAGTTTTTACCAAAAAGTTATATTTTGGTTTCATCTGACCATATGACATTCTCCCAATCTTCTTCTGGATCATCCAAATGCTCTCTAGCAAACTTCAGACGGGCCTGGACATGTACTGGCTTAAGCAGGGGGACAGGTCTGGCACTGCAGGATTTGAGTCCCTGGCGGCGTAGTGCGTAACTGGTGGTAGGCTTTGTTACTTTTGTCCCAGCTCTCTGCAGGTCATTCACTAGGTCCCCTCCGTGTGGTTCTGGGATTTTTGCTCACTGTTCTTGTGATCATTTTGACCCCACGGGGGGAGATCTTGCGTGGAGCCCCAGATCGAGGGAGATTATCAGTGGTCTTGTATGTCTTCCATTTCCTAATAATTGCTCCCACAGTTGATTTCTTCAAACCAAGCTGCTTACCTATTGCAGATTCAGTCTTCCCAGCCGGTTGCAGGTCTACAATTTTGTTTGACAGCTCTTTGGTCTTGGCCATAGTAGAGTTTGGAGTGTGACTGTTTGAGGTTGTGGACAGGTGTCTTTTATACTGATAACAAGTTCAAACGGGTGCCATTAATACAGGTAACGAGTGGAGGACAGGGGAGCCTCTTAAAGAAGAAGTTACAGGTCTGTGAGAGCCAGAAATCTTGCTTGTTTGTAGGTGACCAAATACTTATTTTCCACCATAATTTGCAAATAAATTCATTAAAAATCCTACAATGTGATTTTCTGGATTTTTTTTCTTCTCATTTTGTCTGTCATAGTTGAAGTGTACCTATGATGAAAATTACACGCCTCATCTTTTTAAGTGGGAGAACTTGCACAATTGGTGGCTGACTAAATACTTTTTTGCCCCACTGTATTTCTCGAGGTAGGAATATCGCAAAAATATGATCAATGGCTCATTCGAAAGAAGACGTATTGAAATATGACATGTATGATAGACGTTTTCACAATCTAAAAGTTGTATTCCTGTTAACTTCCAGTGTAGTGAGAGCGACTATCAGGGTGCAGCAAGGATTTCTGCCTGCTTGAACGCCTATAAAAATGACCCAGGGAACATCACTCAAAGATGCACAAAAACATAACATTCCAAATGGGTGAACCTTTCCTTTAACCAATGCCAAAAAATCACCAATAAGAATGTTTGCAATCTCTTCTGCTCCTCCCATCCACACAGGTCCTGTGGGTGTACATCATTAACGTAGCCTTCAGCACCCTGGCTGTCTTCCACCTGGCATACCTGGGCTCTCTGTTCAACTCCAGTGTTGACTACATGGATGATGATGAAGAGGTAACTTTACTGAATGGTGTCAGTCTCTAAGATGGTCAAATACATGACTCTGAGTCATCGTCAGATCTTTTAGAACAAAGCATTATGGTTGAGTTAGACATTTCAAACCCATGTCTATGTTCTCTCCCTTTACAGAGTGACGTGGCCAACCACACCATTCAGAAGTGGTCGGAGCTGAGCTGGGCCAGCCACTGGGTGACGTTTGGCTGCTGGGTGCTCTACCGCATCATCCTCTAAATGTGTGTCTGTAAGAGAGAGCGAGCTGGGGATAGAGACTTGGAGAGAAATGAACCACCCCTTTGTACAGTATATAAACTATTTTACTCTAGACCAACATGCAGTGCTCAGGACACCGCCTAAGAGATTGGGCTATCTACTTACTGTAACCTGCTGGTGACAAACTATTTTTGATACTCTTAAAATAATGCCCCACACTTCCTTAATCGCTTAATTTTGTTTTTAATCACATCATTTTGTTTGAGCTTCTGCATTCGTCCCTTGTGGAAAGACTGATCAGGATCTGCTATCTGACATCTCACTGTGATTCTCAATCAATACCCATCCTGTCAGCATGGCAGTGGTCATTCATTCACCCTTTTATGGACTGCTAAGAACTAGTTTTCAGAAGTGATTCCAGAATATGCCATTTAAGTATTGTTTTCCTGTTTCTCTATATTAGAATGCTATATATTTTTCTATTACAACCTAATTTAGTTATTACATCTTTAGAGTATGTAAATAAAACCCAGGTTGGAGATTAAGAAAGTTTCTGTTTGTATGACAGCACAAAACAGAATTATTAGGCAGCAACTTTCCTTTTGTGGAATTTAGTAGAAATATACGTTTTTTAATTTTATTTATGGAAATAATCATGTCAATTGGTGCCAAATTTTAGCCCGTTTTTCCATTGTCCTGTTAATAACTATGTAACTGATATTTGACAAATTATTGTAGTTCAGTCAAGAAAGAATACTAAAGTCTTTACTTGGTCAGTCAGAGTTCTTCATGTTGCTGTAAAGCGGATTATGAAAATACATAACTTCCTGTTTTCGATGCAAAATGAAGATGACGTTTGAAGTTGCATCAGTAACTAAAGGCTTTGGTCATTTTCTATATCCTGGTCTTTTAAAAAAAACATGCTTTTAAGGAAATGTATTATTTCTAATGGAATGCATACTGCTCCTGAACATACTGCACATAAACTGAATCGTACTGCTGCTGGTTATCCCACATATCATTCCTTAAGACAGATTCTACCGTATCTGTTTACGTAGATCTGTCCACGAGATATTACATATACTATAATTTAGTAGGCTTTCCTGTAGAATACAAGGTTCAAGTCATTTGCATTGCAATGCACAAGAAAATATTTTTATAGCTAAACCAAGACCACAGCCTGCTTCCAATGTGAACAAATTAGTCATAGTGGGCAGAACAAGCAAGGAGGTTGGCAGAGCCAAGCATGAGCTAGCGAAATCCTATTGGCCTGTTCTAGCATGCATCTGCACATTTCGGTTAGGGAATGCGTACTCTGAAGTGTGCAATAACTCAATTCGCCTGTGCACACCTAAACAAAGCAATTTTTTTGTATTTTGCTTTGATAAATGGGAAAGTCTATAAAACTTAGTCCACTTTGTTCATAACTGATTTATAGTTTTTGTAGCAGAACTGTATTGAGATCAAATGTTTAATTTGCAGAATGGCCATCTTCTCCCACTGCCGGCCGCTGGGCTTCCTCTCACTACCATATTTGGTAGTGGGTGGAAACGGCTAACGGATGCTTCACCTTTATACATCTGGTGAAATATCTGTCTCATTGTTCTATCTGTGGCACAAGTGCACAGCCTTAGCACACCACCTTTCACCACTGTCCTAGTGAAATATTAATCTCAAGGGTTTGTTTTGTCAAACTTTTACCTACAATATGTGTGAAGCTACTGAGGGAGATATGTGATACTTTTAATACATTTTGTATCAAACCTGAATTGCTATTTATCTTTGGTTCAAGTTTGTGAAGTACTGTTAAAGGAAGCTACCTTGAGTAAACCATTTCTGACAAGCAGACATGTTCTTATGTAGCATTCAAAGACATCTTGTGTGAACATGTAACAAAATGCTGGACTGTTTTAGGAAATAATAGTTTATTTGCTTATTTACAAGAATGGTTTGGACTGTTAGTTGATCAAAATAAGGAACTTTGGGTGGGAAGAGAGGGAACAATTGGGTAGATGAAGGTTTCAGTTTCTCGGGAAGCTCAGATCATTGGTTGAGTTTGACCTCGTGACCATCCATTTCCAAGCTTCCTACAATCCAGAGCAGACTGAGGGAGGGGAAACAGGGTGGGAAGAAAGGGCATACCCAGTGGATCACTGATGGATGGAAATGTGGGTCACTTTCTGCCCTTGTGAGAAGAGATGAGTGTAGTTGTGTAGCGATGGCCTGTCTGCAGGTCCAAGGGAGGTTCTTCAGCCTTGTCTACCCCGAGGACCCCCATGCTTGTGATGGCAGGATCCCAGCAGAGTCTCCAGAGCCATCTTTACAAATACCTGGAAATTATTGCTTCTCTCCCTTCGGCTGTCCTAAGAGGGGATGGAACACCGAAAGATACCTTCAATGCAGACACACAACATGCAAAGTAGACGAGACCCTGCTTATCACATAGTGTAGCATTGGGTGGGAAGAAATAGCCGACTATAATTGACTTGGTCCAGCTCTCAATCATTCGGAGAGCAAGGACTGGATTGAGTTGACTTAAACTTAGAAAATGACAACTCATATACATGAGGCTGTTTTAGACCATCATCTTCCTAACCTCAATCCTCGATTACTCTAATGCTTACCTCCTTGCTTTTTGTTATCTCCTTTCTGATCAGCTTTCTTCGGTTGCTCCTTAGGACTCTGAGGTTGCTGAGGAGATTCATTGGGGGGAAATAACTTAGACAAACTCAAACTTGAATGTTTTAATCTACAATGAATGAGAAGTTCTTGTTCTTACCTTGGTAGCTGATTTCTTGTCAGATTTGTTGCCTACAAACGATGAAAGAATGTTGATTTATTAGTCTTTAAAAATAACTCCCCATGATCCAGGAAAAGGGATGGTGCATTTTATTTTCCACCTTAACTGGGGAGGATGGGCTCGTGGTAATGGCATTAAATACAACAAACGGATTCCCCTCAGCCTCCACTGTAATGTTCATATATTCAATGTTATAGTCAATGTATGACTGTAGAGGAGACTGGGCACAAATAACACACTATTTTACCTTTATTTAACTAGGCAAGTCAGTTAAGAACAAATTCTTAGGGTGCACCACCCTATGGGCTTCCCAATCACAGCCAGATGTGATGCAGCCTGGATTTGAACCAGGTACTGTAGTGACACCTCTTGCATTGAGATACATTGTCTTAGCCCAACTAGATGGATAGTCCCATATTCAACTGAATAGAATAAAAAGACACACAGTATAGCATAGGCATGAATTCACTACATTAAACACTACCCCGAGAAAAGCATTTATATATGATAATATTTGTTTTATATAGAAAAAATAGGCTATAATAAAAATATCGATAGGCTAACCATATCATAAAATTTTACTTTACAAATAATACCTTTTGTTCCTGGCATTTTGGCTGCGCTCCATAGTCTGTGTGTCTTTTAAAAAACTCAGTGCTTATGTGGCGTCCAACTCGCTCATTTATTGCTCCGGCTCCTGAATGGTATCGTCACCAGAGCCCTTTCGGGAAAAATCGCAGTTAACAAGCAAAGAGCCCCGTCAGCTGCGCGAGAGGGACACTGTCCTTCTGGCCTTTGCTGAGCTCAGGCGAAACGTCTGAACGTGCGACCCAAACTCATAATCCCTTCATTGTATGGACAATGCGCGGTAGATCTAATTGTTCTCAAGTACAACAACAAGAAAGAGTTTTCATCATAGACTATATGTGTGTGTGGAAACGCGCGTGCTTGTGCGCGTGTGTGAGTTGTGTAAGGTATGAGTTGGCATAATCTCTCTTGCAAGACGTTTTCAAAGCTGATGATTGCCTTAATATATTGTTTTATTTCCAAATGTGATTTCTAAAAGTGTCTAAATGTTGCAACTACATTCAAACCAGGCAGTTGATGTCCTCAACCGTGTTTCGTTAAATTATTAATATGAGTGAACATTGGCTAGGCTGTTTTCAACAGAGCGTCATTACATTGCAACATTTCATTGTCGTTGTTTATCATTATCAGGGACAGTGTATTTCTTTAGGAATACGCCATAGTTGCCATAGTTTCCTGGCTCATCAAAGACTGTACAAACTCTGCGTACATCTTTGGTGTACGTACATATTATTTGATTTGTAAATCATATTGATTAGTTTTAGACATAAAGCTGCATCAAACATATGTTGTACAAGTCAGCGTAGCTGCGCACGTGGGCGGAATCAATAGTGTCATATTGACAGTTCGACCAATGACATCGATGGCAAGAAGCTAAGGAAGGAAGGAAGGAAGGAAGGAAGATAGGTAGGTAGGTGAGCTGTTGCTGACGTTTTCTTCGACGTCTTTATTTATACACGTAATGGAAAATGACGTGGTTTGAATTGCATTTAGAGAATTAAACAAAATCAGTTTGCTAAGTAACATTTGAGGGCTGGGCGTCCAATTATGTCTCAAAGACATGGCTAGCATGGCTAACGCCGTTTTCTTTCTCCCTGTCAAAGCTAGCAGGCTCCATCTCTGATGATGGCGTCTGTTGCTAGCTAGCTGACTATGACTTAGTAACTAGCTACCCTCTGAACACATTACACTGCCCAATGCAGGCTTTCTTTGCCACTGTCTTTGAGACATTCATCGCTTGATTAATGTCGATCTAGCTGGCAGTGTTCTGTACCAGCCAATAACTCGACTGTCTGGACTCTGGAGGAGAAAATTATTAGCCATCGTGTAGCCTACTCCCCTACCATTTATATAGGTATGTTGTTTATGTGTTTATAGATAGCTGACATCTGCCCTGGCCGTGGCTTCCCCTCTACCTTGACTGTTTGTGGAATGGCTGCAGTTTGGCAGCAGGTGTTGGCAGTGGACGCAAGGTAAGTCTCATTCAATAAACTGGTGGCATGGCATTGCCTGCCTGGTGGCCTCACAGTACTGATACAAATATGTTTACTGATACACATCTTGCATTGATTGCTCTCTAGGGCTAGCCTGGATAAACCAGACTGACCGCTGCTGAAACAATGGTGAGTGCAGAAGTCAGTCTGGTTAAACCAGGCTTGCCAAGCACCTTGATTGTAATTTAACTGCTGTTTGTATTAGTAAAAAGTGATACTTGAATAATGAATGACTCCATGTTATATTGAGCTTATACAGCAGTCTGCTGTCCAGGCAAAAAAAATCTAAGGAATTGTTTGTCTCTCACTTCCCCGATCCCTTTCACAGGTACAATGCATACCGCACGCCTACGTTCCCACAGTTCCGCACGCAATACATCCGGCGGCGCAGCCAGCTACTCAGGGAAAACGCCAAGTGTGGCTTTGAGCCGGGGCTGCGCAGGCATTACCTGAGGCTGCGCAGCCAGCTGCTAGCCCTGCGCTACGGGCCCCTGTCTGAGCAGAGCAGCTTCAGGGCCAGCAGTGTGCGCAGCTCCCGCACCACACTGGACCGCATGGAGGTTAGACTGAGAGCAAGGAGCAGAGGGAAAGCGAGAGACAGACAAAGACAATAGGCTACTGTCAATACACATTAGGTCAGTTGAGATGGTTGGAGGCAGACAGATGGTGTAACTGACTTTAATAAGGATGCGTAGTAGGCACACTAAACTGACCACTTTAGTTGGGAGGAATAGATGGATTTCAAAGAGTTGGTGAGTTCATATAGGCCTACTTTTGTCTCTGGCTAAGATTATTTGTTTTTTATATGGACGGCAAGTTCCTCACACTCACTACTTTTGGTTTTCTATCTCCCTATTTCTCCTTCTCTACTTCCCTCTTTCTTGACAGGATTTTGAGGAGGACCCCCGTGCTCAGGGGGCTCGTGGTCACCGTCGATCTGTGAGCAGAGGCTCCTACCAGCTTCAGGCCCAGATGAACAGGGCAGTCTATGATGAGAGGTAACCCCAGCAACCTCTCGCTCAACCCTACTGACCCCATTCTATTTTTGTAGTTTTTTTATCTTTATTAGCACAGAATTTCCTTGAGTGATGGTCCGATTTGTAATAAATTATTCTCCCTGATTGGAAATGTGGGTGTGCAGGACCCCAGGTGCCTTGGTGCCAACCTCTGTGGCGGAAGCTAGCCGTGCCATGGCTGGGGACACCACTCTGAGCGAGAACTATGCTTTTGCTGGCATGCACCACATATTCGACCAACATGTGGACTCTGCAGGTGAGTGGAAAGTACAGTATGTGATGGCAAGATCAGTGCAAGGAGTGAGTATTTCTGTGTCTTATTCTCAAGTTTTGTTGGGTTCCCTCCTTTCTAGTTCCACGGCTGCAGTTTGCTAATGATGACAAGCACCTCCTAGCCTGCTGCTCATTGGACGGCACCCTGTCCATCATGATCCTGTCCCCGTCCCCGCCCAGTGTGAAGGTCGTCCTGAAGGGTCATGCAGGTCCCGTCACCGACTTTGCTTGGTCCCTTAGCAATGACGTCATTGTGTCAACATCAAAGGATGGAACACTGCGTATTTGGAACACGGAGGATGGGAGGTGTATCCGTGAGGTCAGAGACCCGGAAGCTAGCGAACTGCTTTGCTGCACCTTCCAGCCCATGAATAACAACCTCACAGTGGTGAGTCATAGTAGAGACTCAGACAAAGTTTCTAACTCATACCCACACAATATCCACACTAGCATATCACTTAGAATACATGGCCAAGGCCAATACATTGCTTTATTCTAAGTGGTATGCTAGCTGTCCCTACAATGACCAAACTCTCTTCCTTATGGCTTTCCTGACCTTTACCAATGCTCACCCTGACTTCTGTTCAGGTAGGGAACAGTAAGCACCTTCTGCAGGTGGTGAACATCTCCACTGGGAAGAAGGTGAAGGGGGGTTCTAGTAAGCTGACGGGACGGGTACTGTCTATGTCCTTTGATGCCCCTGGGAGGATCCTGTGGGCCGGGGACGACAGGGGCAGCGTATTCTCCTTCCTGTTTGACATGGCCACAGGTATACTGAGGAAAAACATGCCGACTTTTGATTAATTCATATTAATTGTATTAATGAAACCCAAAGTGCTAGGCCACAAGTATGGGATAGACAAGTGTTGTGTGTGTGACAACTCTGAATTTCAACTCATAGGGAAGCTGACCAAAGCCAAGCGGCTTGTGGTGAGTGAGGGCAGCCCAATCTGCAGCATTTCTGCCCGCTCCTGGATCAGCAGAGAGGCTCGAGACCCTTCCCTGCTGATCAATGCCTGTGTCAACAAACTGCTACTCTACAGGTCTGTCAGAGAGAGCCAGAGAGCTACTCGTGCTCCATAATGCTCAAAATGCTTATACATATACTGAACAAAAATATATAAATGCCACATGCAACAATTTCAACGACTTTACTGAGTAACAGTTCATATAAGGAAATCAGTCAATTGAAATTATTTAATTAGGTCCCAATCTATAGATTTCACATGAGTGGGCAGGGGCACAACCATGGATGGGCCTGTGAGTGCATAAAAGGGCTTTATTACAGACATATATAATCCTCAGTTTCATCAGCAGTCCGGGTAGCTGATCAGACGATCCCGCAGGTGAAAAAGACGTATGTGGAGGTCCTGGGCAGGCATGGTTACACGTGGTTTGAGGTTGTGAGGCTGGTTGGATGTACTGCAAAATTCTCTAAAACGAAGTTGGAGACGCTTATGGTAGAGAAATTAATATTAAATTCTCTGGCAACAGCTCTGTTGGACATTACTGCGGTCAGCATGCCAATTGCATGCTCCCTCAACTTGACACCTGTGGCTTTGTGTTGTGTGACAAAACTGCACATTTTAGAGTGGCCTTTTATTGTCCCCAGCACAAGGTGCACTTTTGTAATCATGCTGTTTAATTAGCTTCTTGATATTTCACACCTGTGATTATCTTGGCAAAGAAATGCTCACTAACAGGGATTTAAACACATTTCTGCACAAATTTTGAGAGTAATAAGCTTTCTGTGCATATGGAACATTTCTGGGATATTTGATTTCAGTTCATAAAACATGTGACCAACAATTTACATGTTACGTTTATATTTGTATTCAGTATAGCTTGATTAACTACTGTGTCGTGCCCTGGAATGTGTGTATGTTATATCATTCATGTACTGTGTGCTGTTGATTGAACAAGGAAAGCATGATCCACTCTGCACATTGCATGCTGAGTTGAGTTTGACTGGTTCTCTGTTCCTCTCGTCTTTATAGAGTGGTGGATAATGAAGGCACTCTGCAGCTTAAGAGGAGCTTCCCCATCAAGCATGGCTCTCAGCCCCTTCACAGCATCTTCTGCCCTCTCATGTCCTTCAGACAGGGCGCCTGTGTTGGTATGAGCCCTTCAGCCTTACTCTGACTTTCACTCTATCTGCTATAAATTGGATAAATGAAAGTGCACCACACTTAAGAACATTGATTGTGTACTGGTTCAACTCACTGAAGCCATAGTGTAGTTACTATATGTAACCATCTTCAATCAGTTATAGCAGGTCATAACAATCAGTTATAACCAATGTTCCCTCATTTGTTTCGGCACTGAGCAAATGTCAGGTGTGCTGAATTCTGTGCAATTTCCAGCATGCGTTTACTGTGAACATTGAAGCTGTACCCACTTTAAGTTACAGTTTGAACTGTGGCCATGTAGGTTACTGTGGCTATTTGATCATAATGTATACCATCAAAAACAATGTGGAAATGCATCCCATAACATTTTAACATGGAAATGGCTGTTCTATCATTCAGACTACAGTAGCAGCCAATGTGTGGTGTTCAATGTAGGCCTACATTCCATGAGACTTGAAAAAAACATGCAGGGCTTGACAGTGACCTGTTAATCCACTTGTCCTTCAGACAAGGAGGTGACTGAAAATGTTGTTTTCTTTTATGCAAGAAACCACTTTACAAAATAAAATGCATTATTATTCCCATACCATTATTACAGAGAATCAAAACACATTATACTACCCTCTGCATATTGGCTACTTAGCTTGTTCAACCCTGTCTCAAAATACAACACTGCCACTTTACCGGACTGGCTTTTCAAAGATGTTTTGTGCTCTGAAGCAATCACTCCACTTTTGCTGACTACAAATGATCTATAACTGGGCTAATAATTCACTAACTAGCAAAGGAAATGAACCAAATGTGAACACAGGGCTCCATGCACCTCTTGCTTTGATCTCTAAACAAGCGCATCTACTCATGACCGCTCATGCTATAAACACAGTTCAGTTCAAAGTAAATGGCACAGATCCATATATGGCAATGGTCTATTTGCATATAGGCCTACTGCAGCTCTAGTTGTTTATGCCGTTCAGGCTGAGTAGTTCGTGTCAGTGCAATAGAGTCCTACCCCAATGCATTATTCCTACAATAAAATGTATTGCATGGTTTGTTTTGTTTAGTTATGTTGCATTGAAAGTGGCTATTGCATTGTTGTTCGGGACATTTTTGTAAATTATATTTCCATATTTTTAGCTAGGCTATATGATCACTCCGAAAGTAGATCTGCTGTTGTTTTACTTGTGAGGCACAGCTGAGTGAGCATACATTTAAATAATTTGCTTCTTATTTTAATTTTACTGGGCTGATGGTGCCTGCATCTGATGGTCTCTCTCAGCGGAGGGAGAGAGCAGCAGACTGAGGGTCCACCTCTCAACATCCCTCCTCTCTCCCTTTCCTCCACTGACATTGACCAAAAAGGCACACCGTCTTCCAGCTGATGTGGAAACTCGAGTCGCACTGCATTATTTCTGCCTCATGTACAAATTCATGTTACTCCATGAACAGAGAAAGTGAAATCTTCATAGATATTAATAAAGACCCAAGCCGCTAATAATAACAACGCAAGCCTATAGATACATTTTCCTACTCATTCATTGGAAGATGGGCTCCCTCCCGAGTGGCGCAGTGGTCTAAGGTGATACAGACGATTCCAGGATGTATCACAACCGGCCGTGATTGGGAGTCCGATAGGGAGACGCACAATTGGCCCAGTGTTACTGCTGGACTGCTTGTTGTAGCACTGAGTGGAAATAGGAAGAACGTATAATTTTATGCCTTATGAAAGTGTTGAATACAAACTTCAAAATAAACTCACAAACAAAAACAGCAGCTCTTTGCTGTATTTGTTGACCATATCTCACTAATCATGGCTTTTAACGTTTTGAAATCTCACAGTATCAACTTTGCTGTAGCTTTCTTTTATGCCTGCTACGTTACTGCAGACATGGTAATCCGAACCATCCGATTGGCCAGCGGTAGGCCTATAGTGCACTTGATTTGCTCTCTGGGCCCGCCTGGAAGGCAGAGTTTGTACCTTCAGACACATGACATGGTTCAAAATTCACAACAGTTTGCCTACCCGGCGTGCAGTTTAGAGGGAACTTTGGTTATAACAGATTGGTTTTCACAAGTATTCTCTCTCTCGTCTCTCTTCCCTATTTTTCTCTTCCTTTCCACGCCTTTTCTCCACTCTGTATCCCAGTGACTGGCAGTGAGGATGCCTGTGTCTACTTCTTCGATGTGGAACGCAACACTAAGGCCATAGTCAACAAGCTGCAGGGTCACGGTGGCCCAGTGCTGGATGTCAGCTTCAACTGTGACGAGAGCTTGCTGGCTTCTGCAGACTCCACTGGCATGGTTATCATCTGGAGGCGGGAGCAGAAGTGACCAACCACCAAAAGCTTCCTTCCATGCACTACAAAAAAAGCGACTACCACTTTGAACCATCCAATCACTAGAATGCTAAATGCAAGGGGCAGGGAAAGGATATCTGTGTTTTTAAGGCTGGGATTTAGTGGTTACTGTGAGTGTGGTCCCCGCGAACCCAGGAAAATAGCCTTTTTAAATATAGTCAACAAAGTGCGATCTAATTGAATCCCTGCCTAGGTTTTCAACGTAAAAGGGAGCACTGCTCCTCACTAAGGGTCTGGAGAGGTTTGCATGTGTCAAGAGTAGGACCTGTAATAGCGCTAACTACTTATTGTAAAGCATTAATATTGCAATATAGTAGTATTAAATGACAGCCTTGTTCCTTTAAAGTTGCCCATTTTCCTTCAATCATTCCCATGTTTATTGTTCTACTGTGATGTGCATGGCATTCTATCAAGAACCCATCATAGAAATCAGTACTGACATATTGGAATAACTACTGTGTGTGTATTGGAATAACTACTGTGTGTGTGTATATATTTAACAAACAAAAAAACTTGATGGAAACTCAAAGAACACCTTGTGTGTTTGTGAGGATTTGTGTCTTTGTATGTGCCTGTGGTGTCATTTTAATGTCATGGTTGCAAAGAAATATAATATATTTATGATATGCACATACTGAATAAAGTAGCCACTGTACATCTCACAGAGTTGAGTGTTAGTGTTACAATAGATCTAGCCAGCTTGTAGTTAAAAAAAAAAGAAGGAAATGAGTTACCTCTGGATCATTCAACCATTACAAAGGGGGAAAGATTAGGGCTTTGGGAAGAACGCCGAAAATAAGGTGTGAGGTTAAGACAGGTTTAGGAGCTCTTACACGTTTTGTTCTATTAGATACCAGTTAACCTGACCTTTATGAAGCATTTGTGCTTTTTCTGATTACATAAATGCTTCAAAATTCACACAAAAAAAGACGTTCGCTGATTAAGATGATCTCATGGAACAACACGTTAAAGCGCTCTACGCCTGTTTTTACCATAGATCTTATTTTCCGCGTTTATCCTAAAACCCTACAAAAACTACATTTTCCTATAGGCTTTGTCCAAAGAACCATGGCAGAGTTAGTGCCTACAAAAAAGACGCCATTACTATTGCTCTGTCGCAAAGTGTAAATGTTTATGTTTTTCCACACGTGCGCTAGAAGTCTATTGGTCATTTGGGCTGCCTGTCATTCTATAATCGGATCCAACCATTGGCTAGCTAGACTTCCTGGGATTTTGGCGGTGGAGTAAACATGGCGGAAGATTTAAAAGGTAATTCTAGGGAAAATGTTGGATTTTGCTTACTTTCCTTCCGTAACAATAGCAGTTATACGACAATCACGCATTTTAAAAATACCATATAACACGGAGTTGATTAGCGAAATGATGATGCACCACAGTTTGAGATATTTGTCGAATTTAGCCAGCTACTGTGGCTATTTCGCAATCAATGGTCGTAGCTATGTCATGCTGATTGTTTGATTTTCATTGATAAACAATAGTGACTATATCTACTATCACATTTTAAATAGTTAGCAACCTTGCTACTTAACGTTATGCACATACATAATGTTGAACATGTTGATAACTAAATGGAGTTATGAAAGTTGTTGATCGAAGTGACCACAGTTGTGTTCTTTGTGTAACATTAGCTAACGTTAATTAACTGGCTTGTCACTCACTGCAGGGTGCCAAGTTGTATGTAAAGTGACAACGAACCAGTTGCAGACACTCTGTCGTCATGAAGGGATTGTGTGCTTGGATCTGGGGGTCAACAGGAAACAAATGCACAACTTCGAAGTGGAGTACCTGTGTGACTACAAGAGGACATTTGTTCCTGGTAGGAAGACAGCCAATGCCACAGGAGTACCAAAGGTTAGAACAAGTTCTAGCTAAACTTTGGATTGATTTTGGTAGCTAGATATTCAATTGATCCAGCTTGCAGTGCTATACTCTGACAGACATCACAGGCAACATGAACTTGTTCTTTTCAGTTCTTAACTGATGTGGTGCTGGTCACTGAAAGCATCCATCTGTACTTGAGAGAGAGAGAACTGCTCCCCTGCTCCAACCTCCAACCTGTATGTGTATGTGTGTCTTTCGGAGGGGTTGGGATAAAGCCGGAAGTCACATTTCTGTTGGCCTTGTGTACAATTGGACGTCTAAAGTGATCTTTGTCTACCTTGTCATAGGGGCGCCAGAGTTCAGTATGACTCCTTTCAACTGCTGTTTTTCTTCCTAGGAGCGAGAGTTCTACTTGGTTAAATGGAAGGGTTACCCAGATCACATGAACACCTGGGAGCCGAGGAAAAACCTGCGGTGTGTGGAGCTTCTACGTCAGTTCTGGGACGATGTCTTCCTGGAGCTGCAGAGACAGAAAAAGACTGTAGTCCCCAACCGGTTTGAAACAGAGATGTCCTCTTACCTGGAGCAGAGGGCCAGGCATAGGCAGAGCCTGCAGAGGTGGGAGACCCAGATCAACAGTGTTGGAGGCCTCACCAAACGCATCCTGGTCCGCAACCGTGTGGACCTGGAGGGCCCTCCGAATAACTTCACCTACATCAACAACTACAAGGTGTGCAAGGGCTTGTATATCACCAGTACTTTGTATCAATGACATGTTTCAACTGTAGTGATGTTGCCCTCTTTATGCCTGCGGTATTATGCATCAGCAATAGAGTACAAATATAAAAATATACGCTACCGGTCAAACGTTTTAGAACACCTACTCATTCAAGGGTTTTACTTTGTTTTTAACTATTTTCTACATTGTAGAATAATAGTGAGGACATCAAAACTATGCAATAACACATATGGAATCATGTAGTAACCAAAATAGTGTTTATTTGAGATTCTTTAAATAGCCCCCCTTTGCCTTGATGACAGCTTTGCACACTCTTGGCATTCTCTTAATCAGCTTCATGAGGTAGTCACGTGGAATGGATTTCAATTAACAGGTGTGCTTTCTTAAAAGTTAATTTGTGGATTTTCTTTCCTTCTTAATGCGTTTGAGCCAATCAGTTGTGTTGTGACAAGGTAGGGGGTGTATACAGAAGCTAGCCCTATTTGGACCAAGTCCAAATTATGACACGAACAGCTCAAATAAGCAAAGAGAAACGACAGTCCATCATTACTTTAAGACATGAATGTCAGTCAATCCGGAAAATGTCAAGAACTTTGAAAGTTTCATGTGCAGTTGCAAAAACCATCAAGCACTGTGATGAAACTGGTTCTCATGAGGATCACCACAGGAATGGAAGACCCAGAGTTACCTCTGCTGCAGAGGATAAGTTTAATTAGTTACCAGCCTCTGAAATTGCAGTCCAAATACATGCTTCACAGATTTCAAGTAACAGACACATCCAACATCAACTGTTCAGAGGAGACTGTGTGAATCAGGCTTTCATGGTCAAATTGCTGCAAAGAAACCACCACTACTAAAGGACACCAATAATAAGAAGAGACTTGCTCGGGCCAACAAACATGAGCAATGGACATTAGACTGGTGGAAATGTTGTTCTTTGGTCTGGAGTCCAAATTTGAGATTTTTGGTTCCAACTGCCATGTCTTTGTGAGATGCGGTATGGGTGAACGGATGATCTCCGCATGTGTAGTTCCCACCATGAAGCATGGAGGAGAAGGTGTGGGGGTGCTTTGCTGGTGACACTGTCTGATTTATTTAGAATTCAAGGCACTCTTAACCAGCATGACTACCACAGCGTTCTGCAGCGATACGCAATCCCATCTAGTTTGCACTTAGTCCCACTATCGTTTGTTTTTCAACAGGACAATGACGCAACACACCTCCGGGCTGTGTAAGGGCTATTTGACCAAGAAGGAAAGTGATGGCATGCTGTATCAGACGACCTGGCTTCCACAATCCCCCGTCCTGAACCAAATTGAGATGGTTTGGGATTAGTTGGACCGCAGAGTGCAGGAAATTCAGCCAACAAGTGCTCAGCATATGTGGGAACTCCTTCAAGACTGTTGGAAATGCATTCCAGGTGAAGCTTGTTGAGAGAATGCCAAGAGTGTGCAAAGCTGTCACCAAGGCAAAGGATGGCTATTTGAAGAATCTAAAATACATTTTGATTTTGATTTTTTTTTACATTTTATGGTTACTACATGATTCCATATGTGTTATTTTATAGTTTAAATATCGTCACTATTATTCTATAATGTAGAAAAAAGTTTTAAATAAAGAAAAACCTTTGAATGAGTAGGTGTTCTAAAACTTTTGCCTGGTAGTGTATATAGAAATCAAAGCTTTTTTCCTAGGTGGGTGAGGGCATTTCGATGACGACGATGGCAGTGGGGTGTGAGTGCACCAACTGTTTGGAGAACCCTGTGGGTGGTTGCTGCCCAGGAGTATCGGGACATGGCTTTGCCTACAACGAGTGTGGGCAGGTGAAGGTTAAGCCTGGGGAGCCCATCTATGAGTGCAACAATATGTGTCGCTGTGGACCAAACTGCCCCAACAGAGTGGTACAGAGAGGGATCCAGCATACCCTCTGCATCTTCAAAACAGACAACGGGCGGGGGTGGGGAGTACGGACCTCTGAGCGTATCCGAAGGCATTCCTTTGTCATGGAGTATGTTGGAGAGGTAAAAAAGACAACTTTGATTATAGAGACCACATATTTGGTGCTTGGTTTCTATTATCAGTAACATTTGACAAGCGAACATCAACATACTAACTCGTGGATTTCATCTCATGCAGGACTTGGTGTATCCTGGCTGTGTTATAGTGTAGGGTGGTTCTCTCTTGTGATTGGCTGTGCTGTGTTCCATCCAGATCATCACTACAGAGGAGGCAGAGAGGCGGGGTCAGGTCTATGACAGACAGGGAGCAACGTACCTGTTTGACCTGGACTATGTGGAGGATGAGTACACCATTGATGCTGCTCACTATGGAAATGTATCCCACTTCGTCAACCACAGTGTGAGTAGTTCAAGTTCCATTTATTGCCGTTTGTAGGCACAAGTACATAGGCTAGATTGGAATTTCTCTGTGATAAGGCTATGTTTGAGTGTCCTAAAATAAATAAAAAATCATCTTCACCTTTCCTACCTCTATCCCACAGTGCAACCCTAACCTGCAGGTGTATAACGTATTCATAGACAACCTGGATGAGCGACTGCCACGTCTGGCTTTCTTCTCAAACCGTGGTATCGGCGCTGGGGAAGAGCTCACCTTCGACTACAATATGCAGAGTAGGTTTCATCTGATATATCATATCTCCACAGATCCTAAGATAACTGAAATTAAAGATATGGAAATACAGTGAAGAACTGCATTTTTGAGAGGATACAAAATGGAGTAGGAATTCATATGCCTGATGTAGAGCAGATGGAAAGGACTCAGGGTAAGACTAAGGACCACCCATTTAGGTCATAGATCAATCTGTTTCAAGACAACACAATCTATAATTTGGTCTGTCTTCTGTTCTCTTTATAGTTGATCCAATAGATGTGGAGAGTACAAAGATGGACTCCAATTTCAGCATGACTATTTCACCCAAAAAGGCTTCTCTCGTGACTGGATCACCCAAGAAGGTTCACATGACTGGATCACCCAAGAAGGTTCCTCTCATGACTGGATCACCCAAAAAGGATCCTCTCATGACTGGATCACCCAAAAAGGATCCTCTCATGACTGGATCACCCAAAAAGGATCCTCTCATGACTGGATCACCCAAAAAGGATCCTCTCATGACTGGATCACCCAAAAAGGATCCTCTCATGATTGGATCACCCAGAAAGGATCCTCTCATGATTGGATCACCCAGAAAGGATCCTCTCATGATTGGATCACCCAGAAAGGATCCTCTCATGATTGGATCACCCAAAAAGCGAGCGCGCATGGAGTGCAAGTGTGGGACAGACAATTGCAGGGGGTACTTGTTTTAGGGTTGCAGCAAGGACAAATTTATACATTTGACTTTTCCAGGATTGTCATCATGACAATTCAACTTTATTTCTGGCATTTTAAATGTATACTATGATGTCTGTGAATATTTTGCCCTATTTGATCATAAACTATTCATTAGTGTTTGGGGCATCTTTTATTTGTTTCTTACATGTATACTAAAACCAAATAACTTTTTTTATTTTTTTTAAACAACACTCAAATCCAATTTGTTGGCTATCCGATCTCATTGAATCTACACTACCTTTCAAAAGTTTGGGGTCACTTAGAAATGTTCTTGTTTTTGAAAGAAAAACACTTTTTGTCCATTAAATAACATCAAATTGATCCGAAATACAATGTAGAGATTGTTATTGTTGTAAATTACTTTTGTTGCTGGAAACGGCAGATTTAAAAATAGATAAATAAATAAAATAATATCTACAGAGGCCCATTATCAGCAACCATCACTCCTGTATTCCAATGACGCGTTGTGTTAGCTGATCCAAGTGTATCATTTAAAAGGCTAATTGATCATTAGAAAACCCTTTTGTAATTATGTTAGCACAGCTGAAAGCGGTTGGGCTGATTAAAGAAGCCATAAAACTGGCCTCCTTTTAGACTAGTTGAGTATCTGGACCATCCGCATTTGTGGGTTCGATTACAGGCTCAAAATGGCCAGAAACAAAGGACTTTCTTCTGAAACTCGTCAGTTCATTCTTGTGCTGAGAAATTAAGGCTATTCCATGCGAGAAATTGCCAAGAAACTGAAGCTCTCGTACAGCGCTGTGTACTACTCCCTTCACAGATCAGCGCAAACGGACTATAACCAGAATAGAAGTGGGAGGCCCCGGTGCACAACTGAGCAAGAAGACAAGAACATTAGTGTCTAGTTTGAGAAACAGATGCCTCACAAGTCCTCAACTGGCAGCTTCATCAAATAGTACCTGCAAAACACAAGTATCAATGTCAACAGTGAAGAGGCGACTCTGAGATGCTGGCCTTCTAGGTATAGTTGCAAACAAAAAGACATATATCAGACTGGCCAATAAGAAGAAAAGATTAAGATGGTCAAAAGAACACACACACTGGACACAGGAACTCTGTTCTGTGAAGGGAGTCGTACACAGTGTTATACGAGATCTTAAGTTTCTTGGCAATTTCTAGCATGCAATAGCCTTCATTTCTCAGAACAAGAATAGACGAGTTTCAGAAGAAAGGTCATTGTTTCTGGCCATTTTGAGCCTGTAATTGAACCCACAAATGCTGATGCTCCAGATACTCAACTAGTCTAATGATCAATTAGTCTTTCAAAATGATAACTTTCATTAGCTAACACAACGTGTCATTGGAATACAGGAGTGATGGTTGCTGATAATGGGCCTGTGTATACCTATGTAGATATTCCATAAAAAATCAGCCGTTTCCAGCTACAATAGTCATTTACAACATTAACCATGTCTACACTGTATTTCTGATCCATTTGATGTTATTTTAATGGACAAAATGTGCATTTCTTTCAAAAACAAGGATATTTCTAAGTGACCCCAAAACTTTTTTTGAACGGTAGTGTGTATATAGCAATGCATACATGCTGAATAACTACTCTTCCTTTTCATGTAATCATGTGTTGTACAACACTGGCGTGTGAAAGTTAAAAAGGTGTGTTCTACGGCTTCTTAGGAACAGGAGCCATTGATAGAGTTTGGAAAGTGCTTTATGACTGGGTTGCAATAGGCTGGCAAGGCATCAATTATACGCTGTAGGCCTGTCACTCACTGTTTGAGGTCTCCTTCATTGGTGGATGGAGCTACCGCCCCTCATTGAGGTTGCAATATGTTACAAAGGCCACATTCCAATTGTCGGAACTCTTCCCAGTGTGCGTTCCAGTCATGTAATTTGACCAGACATTCCATAAAGGATGTCATTCAGTTGCCAAAGCTACACTCTATATTGAGCATGCTACTCATCTTGGTCCAGATCTTTCTGTAAATAAATTTCCTTTTTATTTTTAAGATTAAAACTAGCTAAATTAATATTTTATTATACCCACTGAATGTTGAGCTCAAGTTGTTTTTCTTTCTTTAATTGCTAAGGATATGGGTCCTATTGAAACTTGAAGTCAGCACTCAGAAGCCAGATCAAAATGCATCAAAAGTAGACTTTATTGGTGAGTGGAAAAACAACTGCCACTTCATATGCTCTACAAGAGAATATATTACAAAATAATGCCAGGCCCCTAATCTTCAACCCCAGTTCACTTCTCAGTTTTTGTTTTTTTGCCTAAAATGACATACCCAAATGTAACTGCCTGTAGCTCAGGACCTGAAGCAAGGATATGCATATTCTTGATACTTTTTGAAAGGAAACACTTTGATGTTTGTGGAAATGTGAAATTAATGTAGGAGACTATAACACATTAGATCTGGTAAAAGATAATACAAAGAAAAAAACATGTTTTTTTTTTTTAAATTTTGTTTGTACCATCACTTTTGAAATGCAAGAGAAAGGCCTTAATGTATTATTCCAGCTGCAATTTAGAGTTTGGCCACTAGATGGCAGCAGTGTGCGCGCAAAGTTTTAGACTGATCCAATGAACCATTGCATTTATTTTCACCCTTTTGTATCAAGACTGCCCAAATGTGCCTAATTGGTTTATTAATACATTTTCAAGTTCATAACTGTGCTCTCTCCTCAAACAATAGCATGGTATTATTTCACTGTAATAGCTACTATAAATTACACAGTGCCGTTAGATTAACAAGAATTTAAGCTTTCTGCCAATATCAGATATGTCTATGTCCTGGGAAATAATCTTGTTACTTACAACCTTATGGTAATTGCATTAGCCTACATTAGCTCAACCGTCCCGTGGGGGACCCGCTGATCCTGTAGAGGTTTCAAGTCAGAAATAATTAACACTGAATTTCAAACATTCCCTGATGGTAAAATAAACTACAAAATCAAATGGATCTTGTTCCAATGCACATGAGATTCTTTCCAGTCTAGACTGCAGTTGATCATAACCTACACTGAGTGTACAAAACATATCATGGAAAGAGCAGGTTTTCCTAGACTGACCGGTTGAATACATGTGAAAGCAATGATCCCTTATTGATATCACTTGTTAAATCTTCTTCAATCAAGGTAGATGAAGTGGAGGAGACAGGTTAAAGAAGGATTTTTAAGCCTTGAGACAATTGAGACCTCGATTGTGTATGTGTGCCATTGAGGGGTATGGTAGTAAAAAAAGAAGATTGAAGTGCCTTTTGAACGGGATATGGTAGTAAGTGCCAGGCGCACCAGTTTGTGTGTGTCAAGAACTGCAACGCTGCTGTTTTTTTAATGGTCAACAGATTCCCGTGTGTATCAAGAATGGTCCACCACCCAAAGGACATCCAGCCAACTTGACACAACTGTGGAAAGCATTGGAGTCAACATTGGCCAGCATACCGGTGGAACACTTTCGACACCTTGTAGAGTCCATGCCCTGACGAATTGAAGCCGTTCTGAGGGTAATATGGGGGAGTGCAACTCAAAAGTTTTGTACACAGTATATCCTGCTATTTATGGTGACGTTGCAAACCCCTCTATTGAACTAAAGAAATCAGTTTTAACATGTTAATGAGATAATCTACTGAGAATGTTCATTACTAGTATTACTACAATCCTGCTTCTCATACTGCATGTCTCCACACACACATCATCTGCACATTACAAATGAAACAAAGTCGTAATACATTTGCAAAAATAGTAGCGTCTGATAAACATTCTATTTACAAAAAAAGGTCAGATAGGCATTTCTGTATGATACAAACAAAACACCCCAATCCCACCCCATCACACGATATAGTAGTGCATCATGTGATGGTGAACACAAACAGCTCATGGCGGTGCAGCTGTTGGTGTTGTCTAGTCCTGCTGTAGGTGGGCAGGTGGGCCCTCAGCACTTTCCTCAAGTCCTCATTGAGCAGGAGGCAGAAGATAGGGTTGACTCCTGCTTGTGCGAAGCTCATCCACACTGTGATGGAGAGGTACCTGTGAGGGATGGAGCAGGACTTGACAAACACCCTCCAGAAACAGGCCACTATGTAGGGAGCCCAGAGCACCAGGAAGAGCAGGGTGATAATGTAGAACATCCTGCCTAGCCTCCTCTCAGATCTGACCTCCTCCATGCCCAGCAGGCGCTGCTGCTGCTGGTTGTGCAAAGTCTGCCTGATGCCCAGCAGGGTGGGGGGCATTGGGCCTCGGCCAAAGCCTGCGATCCAGTTGGCTGCTGCCTGACCCGTGGCACCCGGGCCATGGAATGTCCAGTTCTGGCTGATGGCTGGCATTAGCTGGACAGGCTTCATCTTGCGGTGCTTGTATTCAAACAGCAGGAGTTTGGTGTAGAAACCGTGAGTGGCCAAGACCACGACGGCCAGCATGAGCATGAAGCCCAGAGTGTCATTGGTCTTAAGGTAGCGATGCTCGAAAATGCACTGGTCCTCGTCTTGAATGAACTTGTACGTCCCCACGTCAAAGACAGGCGGAGACGCCATGGCAATGGCCAAAGTCCAGACCATGCAGATGATGGCAGCGCAGGTCCAGACTGTCATGCGTTTGGCGTAGAAGCGGTGGTGGGCGATGGCCAGGTAGCGGGTCACAGCCACACAGAACAGCATGAAGGCAGCGTGAAAACAGAAGAGCACAGCTAGGAAGGCCACCAGCTTACAGCTGAAGGCACTGTAGGTCCATGCTGAGCTGTTGTGGACAGACACCAGGACGAATGGGAAGCAGGCAGCAGAACGGATGACATCAGCTAGGCAAAGGTCCAGCAGGAAGAAATAGGGGGCCTTGTGAAGGGCCCGGTCTCGGAGGACCAGCAGAGACACCAGCAGGTTGCCTGCTAGGCTGACACAGAGGATCAGGCCCAGGAACACCAACTTGACATAGGTGGACACGGCCGCAGCTGAGATTCCTTCACTGCTGGTGCTGCTAATACTACTGGCCCTCTGTGAGGCCAACACTGCCAGCAGGCTCCCTGGGCCATCTATGCCAAAGATCTGGGTCTGATTAGACATGCCTTCAACTCTATGATCGTAAGGGTGCTAGGGTGATTCTACCCCCTCTCTCTCGGACCGACGCCACTCTTCCGCCTATGGCACGGCAGCCCTCCTATCGTCCGTCCTGGGGTTTTCTTCCTTTGTCCCGCCTCTTACAGGGATATGTGAGGATCCATTCTACATAACAGGCTCATTTGTCTCCATTACATTTAGCACCTGTGAACAAAGAAACAGAAGACAGTGCATTGACACTAACTCCAGGAGAACATAGCTAACATATTTATACATTTACCAGAGAGCAATCATCTGTACAACAGGCAGCCTTGGCTCATACCTTTGTTAGACCGATTCGGATCCATAAAAACAACAAGGAAAACTAAAACATGGCTTCCAGAAACGTGTGTTGGGCAACAGTGAGGATATCTCCACCTTCATGTCTTTCTATTGCTGGGATCAAATCAGCAGTTCTCCAGCATGCCTGCTCCTTGGCGCTCTCAATAATCACCTTGCCTGTTGCTAAGATACAACAGCTCACATACTTTGTTCAGGAGTGTAGGTGTTTGAGTGCATGCATGGGGGTGTATAGGGGATGGAGCAGAGGACAATCAATCAGGTACAATAAGACAGACTGCAATAGAGCAACTAATTCACATTCTAAATGTGAAAATAGTGTTTGTGCCAAAAAAGGGTACTTAAAATTGATTGCATGTGATTAAAAAGACACTGTAAAATGAAAATAAAGTTACCATTTGGGCCTACAGCTGAACAAAGGAGTTGGGAAGCAGATGTGGGTCTATGAGTATATCTGAGAGTGATTGATTAACCTGTTGACTTCATAGAATATAAACGATTCCCTAATATTTGAATACATAGGCCATGAACAATGTAGGCCTAAACGTAATACCAATATAGCAAAGAAATGTTTACATTGCATGCAGGGCATTGAAGAGGAAACTAGATTATTTTCTGCACATTAGAATACCATAACCCAAACATGTTGTAACTTAATTGTAGAAGCCGCAAGTACAATAAAGAAATCTAACTAACTGACCTTCGGGAATTCATTGTTGTGCCCAGCACTCAAACATTTAGCACTATGGACAGCGCCACACCAGCGCGAACTAAAACAAAGGACTGATCGCAGATTTATCAGCACCACTGCCACTGAACAGCGCCGCGCCCAGGCAACTCATATAGCGATAAGGACGCACCTGTTGTTGGATCTGGGTCTGCAGGGAGGCCTAAATAAATGGAAGATTATTGCAATACTGTTTTCATCCCAAATAAGACTATGGATTTATGCAATCTTAATCACAGGCCTTGCTACTAATGACTAGCTTTGATTAGAAACATATTTCTGCATTAACTCAAATCACTTAATCAATGCGTTGACTTTTTATATGTTTTAAGTAATGCCCTGTGAGCATCCAGCATGAGAAAGAGATATAAACAGGTGGATCATCATGTTCCATTTGGTAATTTGATTCATATACAGAAATAACTTACCTTCGATTTCTGGGATTTGTAAAGATGCGGGAAACCTCAGTCAGAGAGGCGGCACTGACACTGATATTAACACATTCTTCAGTCAATATTGAAACGACCACACTCAAGATAGGCTATGTCTGTCCTCTGAGCGATGATACGATTCGGCCACAGGTAGCCTGATGTTCACTGAGCCTCTTAAACATAAGTTTCACACAGACAAAGGTTGTGTCCAATTTTCGTGTCCATCATTTCATGTAATTTGTACGATCTTTGGATGTATTGTCACGTCGAGGTAAATATGGAGTCTAAAGACAATTTAGGAGAGGTTACAGCACGTAGGCGGCTAGCTTCTATGTAGCCTGCAATACAACCTATCTTCCTCTATATCGTCAGATCTAAGATTTTCATAGCGGTGAAATATCGAGTTTCCCTTGACGCTCCTTGTTTATGCATTTCCATCCATCCGTCTTCAAATTAACCTCGATGAATCTCTATTTTCATTATTTAGAAGTGAACGCTGTGCATTTATTAACCCCGTCATTTGTAGCCAGTCTGTTTTTTTTGTCAGGTGAAGGTCCACATTGCATTTGTCTGCCTAATTCTAGCGGACCGCATTTGATTTGGCATATTGAAAATTATAATTATTGGAATTCCTATCGCATTACGGTCAAACTAAAAAAGGTTGAGTATTTAAATGAATGATTTTAAAGTAATCCCAATTAATTAAATGGCTGCTTGTGTGGATGCTGCTCGCCTATTCGCGGAGTTCGTCGGTTCTATTCGTAGGGGAGAGAGAGCGTCAGAGAGAGAGAGAGACTGAGAGCGTCAGGGTCATAACTAAATCTATGAAATACAACGCGACAAATTCAACATCATTTAAATAAACACCTGAAAAAAAGTGATTAACACATGTTTGGTATATCTTGGATGGGGGGCTAATCCCTATCAACTCATGATTTTCCCTTGTACGGTGCCTTCGGAAAGTATTCAGACCCATTGACTTTTTCCACATTTTTGTTATGTTACAGCCTTATTCTAAAATTGATTAAATGAAACAATATCCTTAGTAATCTACACACAATTTAGCATAATAACAGTAAACAGTTTTTGGGGAAATTTTGCAAATGTATTACAAACAAAAAACAGCAATACATTATTTTCATAAGAATTCAGACCTTTTGCTATGAGGCTCGAAATTGAGCTCATGTGCATCTTGTTTCCATTGATCATCTTTGAGATGTTTCTACAACTTGATTGGAGTCCACCTGTGGTAAATTCAATTGATTGGACATGATTTGGAAAGGCTTACACCTGTTTAAATAAGGTCCCACAGTGACAGTGCATGTTAGAGCAAAAACCAAGTCATGAGGTCGAAGGAATTGTCTGTAGAGCTCAGAGACAGGATTGAGTTGAGGCACAGATCTGGGGAAGGCTACCAAAACATTTCTGCAGCCCAGCAAACTGAGAAATAGGGGGAGACAGGCCTTGGTCAGGGAGGGGACCAAGAACCCGATGGTCACTCTGACAGAGCTCTAGAGTTCCTCTGTGGAGATGGGAGAACCTTCCAGAAGGACAACCATCTCTGCAGCACTCCACCAATTAGGCATTTATGTGGCAAGTGGCAAGACGGAAGCCACTTTTTGGAGTTTGCCAAAAGGCACCTAAAGACTCTCAGACTATGAGAAACAAGATTATCTGGTCTGATGAAACCAAGATTGAACTCTTTGGCCTGAATGCCAAGCGTCACGTCTGGAGGAAACCTGGCACCATCCCTACGGTGAAGCATAGGTGGCAGCATCATGCTGTGGGGATGTTTTTCAGCGGCTGGGACTGGGAGACTGGTCAGGATCGAGGCAAAGATGAATGGAGCAAATTACAGAGAGATTCTTGATGAAAACCTGCTCCAGACCGCTTCAGGACCTCAGACTGGGCCGAAGGTTCACCTTCCAACAGGACAACGACCCCAAACACACAGCCAAGACAGTGCAGAGGAGTGGCTTCATTATAAGTCTCTGAATGTCCTTGAGTAGCCCAGCCAGAGCCCGGACTTGAACCTGATTGAACATCTCTGGAGAGATCTGAAAATAGCTGTGCAGCAACACTCCCCATCCAACCTGACAGAGGTTGAGAGGATCTGCAGAGAAGAATGGGAGAAACTCCCCAAATACAGGTGTGCCAAGCTTGTGGCATCATACCCAAGAAGACTACCTGGCTGTATTCGCTGCCAAAGGTGCTTCAACAAAGTACTGAGTAAAGGGTCTGAATACTTGTGTAAATATGATATTTCAGTTTTTGATATTTTATAAATGTGCAAACATTTAAATAAAATAAAAAGGTTTTTCTTTGTCATTATGGGGTATTGTGTGTAGATTGATGGGGGGGGGAACTATTTAATACATTTTAGAATAAGGCTTTAATGTAACAAACATTTTGAAATAGTCAAGGGGTCTGAATACTTTTCAAAGGCACGGTATGTGTGAAAGATCAAACATCAGGACTTCGGAGTGGAAATACATTGTGACCATAATCAATTCTGAACAACCTATGTGTCATAGAAACTGTTACAAAGCCCAACAGTGATTATAAAACACCTCTATAAGAGTAAAATATCTTAAAGGTTAGATATTTTATAGCTATACAAAAATACTGTATGTTAACAAGCCAAAAAGGGACAAGACTGCCATCACTTTTGTCTGTGTAGTCAACAACATTTGCTGGGGGGCTACCCTGGCAAATTATCGACCTTTAAAGACTGATCTCAGTTTATAATGGCGGCTCTGGCCGCTGTAGCATGACACCGTGACTTCACTGCAATGCATGACCTTTTCAGTAATATCAGCAGCTCATGTTGCCTGGGGATATTTCCATTTGATCCAGGCCTGAGACATTTTGTGATCACCCTCTGTTCTAGCTGGCCAATCAGCTAGAGCAGGGTACCCCAACTGAATTTTGCCCACTGGTGATTTTATTTTGTTCCCCAATTATTCTGAGCAAAACATTATATTAATACATTTTTCTTGTGAATTTTCATTGTTGGCCACAAGACATAATCATTTCAAACCTTGCTTACATTTGTATATGATCACATACGTGGAAATACTTGGGAACAGTTTTCCTCAATTAAAATCACTTGGATTTCCTTGTGTTTTTACCACGCATGTGATCATATACAAATGTAAGCAAGGTTTGAAATGATTATGTCTTGTGTCCAACAATGAAAATGTCTATCTATTTGGGCTCCAATTGCAGTCAATTTGCAGTCTACAAATGATTTGTAATTATGTTCCGGCCCCCTGACCATCCGTTCAAGAAAAATCAGCCCACGGCTGAATCTAGATCATGATCCCTGAGCTAGAGGCTGATAAAACATACTATTGTTAAACTATAGTCTTATACTATATCAAAAAGTGTCTTTAACGTTTGTCACAACATTATGCGTGGTAGATTTTTATCAGTTAGTAATTTGTCTTGTGACTGTGGATGAAAATGGCTTACCTCAAAATGAGTACAGGTGTGATTTTGTGTGTCAGTATTTAGAATCATATTAATTAGAACAGAGCGAAAGAAAGAAAGAAAGAAGAAAAGAGAGATAAGATAGAAATAAAGACCAGCACATAGTTTATTCATCTGATTTTATGGGAACCATAACGCACCATACCCAGACATACACACACCGCAAACACATAAATCACTTCAAACATCCTTTCAGGTATCATCACAGTGAAGAGTTGTTAAAACTCAGTCTAATTTCTGTCTATCTAGATTTGTGGCTAGATAAATTGTGAAACTGTGTAGGTTTTAACTTGCATGAACTACCATCTGATAGCAGCAACAGTAGACTACTGTAAAAGGATTACCACAGCACACCACTATTCTAAAATGTGAGGACTGGCAATTCTCAGAGCACAAATGACAACATTTTGCATTAGGCAGTCATATGAACATACTTTATCTTGTAGCTACTGTCCTTACCCAAGGAACCTGTGTTTACCTTACAATCTACTGCTTCACCAGTTTCAGTCTCCCAGCCCAATCTAGAACATACATACATTCCGATTCCAAACAGCCGACAGTCACACTTCTCAACAATTCTTTGGATTTCCATGTTTTATACACAAAATCATACTCAAACCCTTTAAGAACAAAATTAGGCCTTAGTTTTGCATGGCTATGTTTTAACGAACTCAAACAGTTTTTTGACTAACTCTTGGCATGGAACACTGGAAATCCAATTAACTTCTCGCTACTTTTAACGAACAAGATCCCTTCTCTTTTTTGTAAACAAACAAAAATATACACACTTCCACAGGCACACATTTAAAATAAAACACCAGGAACCAATTGTGCACATAATACAACATTGTTTGGTAACATGAAAAGGCACTTAAAAAGGGGTTAAGTCACTTCACACGTTTTTAAAGTAGGAACCCCTCAAAACACCTCAGAAACAGAGGGAGACAAGGAATAGTCCCATGAAGAGGAAGGTGCTGGGTTCATGAAGCCCGACGACGAGACCAATGGCCACACTCAGGAATATGATGGATGGGATCAGTGTCCTGTCCAGGGTCGGTTCAGCCTGGGGGCTTAGGGGCTTGGTGATCTGAGCCTCTGATGATCTGCTTGATAGACCTGTTTCTGAGGAAACCTGGAAAGTCTCCTCCTCTTCGTCAGCCGAAGTAGCGTCTTCCTCATTTGAACTGCTAGTACCATCTTGGGTCATGGTCATGGATGACTCTGAGATGTTCTCTGTGACTGCAAATGATACGGTTTTGCACTGAACTCCCAGAGGTGTCTGGCTCTCCAACCCAGGAGTGGTGTGTTCCCTAGCAGTGATTTCATCCTGCTGCTTAGAGTTGCCTGAGTCCTCAGAGAGCACAGCTGCCAGCTCGCTCAGGCCGGCTGCCACCCCTCGCTTGAAGCGCTGGTGAGACACAGGGTGGGATGTCTGTGAGATGTCATTGGGCAGCTCAGCAGTGTGGCTGGCCAGACTCTGGGTCATTCTATCCTCTCCTGTGGGCCCAAGGTGTGTCACGGTCACCATGGGAGGGTGCCACGGACAGATGGCTACTACATCTACACCTACTTCGCCACCTGCCTGGAAGCTCTCTAGCTTGGGCCCAACAGCCTCTAGCATCAGGACTCCATCTTCTCTGGCCATGCCGTCATCCATTGATGTCAGCTGCATATCATCAGACTCTTCAGGGAGAGATGGGGAGGCCTCAGAGAAAACCTTTATCTGGGATTTGCTACCCTCTTCAGCTCTGCTGAGCTTACAGTGGGTGGAATCTGAGGGATGTTCTAGGCGACTTGAGGAGCTGGTGCTTGTCTCCTGAATTCTGAAGGACTTCTCGTTTTCCTCCTTCCCATCTTTCTCTGCTTCCTGCCTTGGATCCTCCTCCACCTTTGACCCATGCTCCGGCACCTCGATCTCCACCTCCTCAACATCCTCCTCCTCCTCCACCAACTTCCCCACCACTACATTTGGTGTTGCAGAAAGCACACTCTGATATAAAACATCTTCCAGTGAAGAAGACATGTTGGCTTGGATCTCCGTGTGAGGTGGGTCAAGTTCGGAGTGTGGTTCTGTGTGTTCCAGAGTGAAGGCTCCTCCCTCCTCCTCCACCTCCTCAACATCCTCCTCCTCCTCCACCAACTTCCCCACCACTACATTTGGTGTTGCAGAAAGCACACTCTGATATAAAACATCTTCCAGTGAAGAAGACATGTTGGCTTGGATCTCCGTGTGAGGTGGGTCAAGTTCGGAGTGTGGTTCTGTGTGTTCCAGAGTCAAGGCTCCTCCCTCCTCCTCCTCCTCTTTTTCCTCCTCATCAACATCTGAGGCTTCAGTTTTGCTGCTGTGGAGTGGTGTTGGAGACGAGCTCCGAGGTGTGGAAGAACTACTATCTTTGGGCTCTTCCTGGGATGTTCCTCTTCCCTTTTCCTCATTCTTGTCATCTGATGCTTCAGCAATGCTGACATGAGGTGGTGTTAGAATGTGCAGGTGTGTAGAGGGACTACTATCCTCCTCCTTCTCTTTCTCACCATCTAAGACTTCATCCATATTGCTGAGGAGAGGTGGAGGAACATGCATAGGTGTGGGGTGACTACTATCTTTGGGCTCCACCTGGAAGGTTCCTCCCTTTTCCTCCTTCTTGCCATCTGATGCTTCAGCAATGCTGATGTGGAGTGGTGGTGGAACATGTTCTTCTAATTCAGAGTCCAGTTTGGGTATTTCACAATCCAGTTTTAGTAATTCACAGTCCAGTTCCTGTGAAGGCTCTGGTTCAGTTGTCAGTTGGTTGGCTTCAGATGCTACAGGTTTGGATAGTACTTCATTGGCTTGTGTTGTGGATGTGGAAAACACATGAGGTGATTGTTTACCCAGGGATACAGTGGCACTGGACAGTGTTCCATCTGCTAATGGAAGGTCTAGGTTGGCTGGGAGAGGAGAACTGGGTATGTCATCGGTAGTCTGTAGGAATAACACAAAAATAAAGAAATAACAGTGACCACCATGGGAGCTTTTGGGTAGAATGGTTGCAGATCTGTTTGTTCTGTACAGCCAACTGCTAAGGTCGTTGTTTGACATGACAAATAATCTAAGAGTTAGCTATACAGCACAAATACTGTAGATCTGGTACCAGGCTAGCTTTGAGGCACAGGGACGAGTCACAAATTGTGTTGAGGAACAGAGGAAAAGCAACTCAATGCATACTGAACGTTTGGAATCCATGCTGATGTTATAAAACATTGTGGAGGACATATCATAAAAAGTCAAATGTATGTTTACATGACCCATGCATTTATGTAGGAGACAAAATACGCTGACAGCAATCAACAACCAATAATTATCTATCAATCTTAAATCCAAAATAATTGTGTTTATCTGTTCATCCAAAATAAATGGTACCAAATTAACAATTACACTTACCCTCAATGGAAGACTGTAAAACTCTCTCCCCCCCAAAAACTACTAATGTTCTTAAAGACATTAAAATATGGCAATTGTTCATTAGAAGGACAGTGGATGATAAGGATGAAACATGACATATATGGCTTCTAAAGAAACACGCACACACATATACAGGCTGTATAGATAAAACCATATGGACGTCATATGTTTTAGATTGAGTAAACACTTACATGACACTTGTTGAAACATCCATACCAAGACGATGGATCATTTGCTAATTCAAATTTCTAAGGCATGATACCCTTAGATTTATATTCTTTAGAAGAATATCAGTAAATATATTGTATGTAGGCTACGGTGGAGGCTGCTGAGGGGAGGACGGACATTGGAACAGAGTCTTTTGGCTGGAATGGAGTGAATGGAATGATATCAAACACACAAAAACAATGTGTTTGATACCATTCCATCAATACCATTCCAGCCATTATTATCAGCTGTCATCCACTCAGCAGCCTCCACTGGTAGGCTACTGATATACTACAATAGAATGGCTACTGTTACAGAAAGATCGTCTGTCATGACTGAGCCATTTGTGTTATTGAGAAATAGGTGGCAAATGATGAAACACTCAAACTCTGATGCAAAATCATGCACACATGGTGAATAAGAACTAGGGTTTAAAAATTTCCCGGTATTTTACAAATGTTCCATCCCGAGAATAAATCACTTTTCTCCCAGGTAACCTGGTATTTCCCACCAAATCTGGAAGTGTCATTAAAAGCATTATAAAGCATATATAGTTGAAGTCGGAAGTTTAAATACATTTACATTGGAGTCATTAAAACTAGTTTTTCAACCACTCCACACATTTCTTGTTAACAAACTCTAGTTTTGGCAAGTCGGTTAGGATATCTACTTTGTGCATGACACAAGTCATTTTTCCAACAATTGTTTACAGAGAGATTATTTCACTTATAATTTACTGTATCACAATTCCAGTGGGTCAGAAGTTTACATACACTAAGTTGACTGTGCCTTTAAACAGTTTGGAAAATTCCAGAAAATGATGTCATGGCGTTTGAAGCTACTGATAGGCAAATTGACATCATTTGAGTCAATTGGAGGTATACCTGTGGATGTATTTCAAGGCCTACCTTCAAACTCAGTGCCTCTTTGCTTGACATCATGGGAAAATCAAAAGAAATCAGCCAAGACCTCAAAAAAACTATTGTAGACCTCTACAAGTCTGGTTCATCCTTGGGAGCAATTTCCAAACACCTGAAGGTACCACGTTCATCTGTACAAACAATAGTACACAAGTATAAACACCATGGGACCATGCAGCTGTCATACTGCTCAGGAAGGAGATGGGTTCTGTCTCCTAGAGATGAACATACTTTGGTGCGAAAAGTGCAAATCAATCCCAGAACAACAGCAAAGGACCTTGTGAAGATGCTGGAGGAAACAGGTACAAAAGTATCTATATCCACAGTAAAACGAGTCCTATATCGACATAACCTGAAAGGCCGCTCAGCAAGGAAGAAGCCACTGCTCCAAAACAGCCATAGAAAAAGCCAGACTACAGTTTGCAACTGCACATGGGGACAAAAATCGTACTTTTGGAGAAATGTCCTCTGGTCTGATGAAACAAAAATGGAACTGTTTGGCCATAATGACCATTGTTATGTTTGTACGAAAAAGGGGGAGGCTTGCAAGTCGAAGAACACTATCCCAACCATGAAGCACGGGGGTGGCAGCATCATAATGTGGGGGTGCTTTGCTGCAGGAGGGACTGGTGCACTTCACAAAATAGATGGCCTCATGAGGATGGAAAATTATGTGGATATACTGAAGCAACATCAAGACATCAGTCAGTAGGTTAAAGCTTGGTCGCAAATGGGTCTTCCAAATGGACAATGACCCCAATCATACTTCCAAAGTTGTGGCAAAATGGCTTAAGGACAACAAAGTCAAGGTATTGGAGTGGCCATCACAAAGCCCTGACATCAATGCTATAGAAAATGTGTGGGCAGAACTGAAAAAGTGTGTGCGAGCAAGGAGGCCTACAAACCTGACTCAGTTACACCAGCTCTGTCAGGAGGAATGGGCCAAAATTCACCCAACTTATTGTGGGAAGCTTGTGGAAGGCTACCCGAAATGTTTGACAATTTAAAGGCAATGCTACCAAAAACTAATTGAGTGTATGTAAACTTCTGACCCACTGGGAATGTGATGAAAGAAATAAAAGCTGAAATAAATCATTCTCTCTACTATTATTCTGACATTTCACATTCTTAAAATAAAGTGGTGCTCCTAACTGACCTAAAACGGGGAATTTTTACTTGGATTAAATGTCAGGAATTGTGAAAAACTGAGTTTGAATGTATTTGTCAACTTCCGACTTCAACTGTAAATATGTCTGGATTTGATTAGAGCTTTCATCAGCTTTGAAAATTAAAACCTGATGCTACCTGACCCTGATGAGCCATATACTAACGACATTTAATGAGCCCGACATTAACGACATTTAATGGGCCCGACATTAACGACATTTAATGAGCCTGACATTAACGGCATTTAATGAGCTCCACATTAACGACATTTAATGAGCCCGAGCCCAAAATATCCCAAATGATTGTGCCATTATCCAATACATATATGATATTGGCTACTGCACATTACCTGCGACAGAAAAACATAAAAGCCCATAGATGTAGCTAGCTATATGCGCTCTTGGGTAAATAAATTAAACTAGCTCCAGTAGGCTAGTCTTTTTGAGTGTGAACTGCATTACTGTACCTTATTATACTGTATTATATGGACTGGAATTACGCACATCATTCAAACCATGATAAAGCAGAAGACAACATGTGATTCTGGTGGAGCATATTCGGCCTACAAAGTTAGAAGTATAGACTAGCGAATTTGATTTTAATTTAGAAATATAATAGGGCCTATTTGTATAATTAGTAAGCTGACATATATATATACCTTTCATAGCATTCCCCCTAATGTTATTAGCCTACCTCCTTTTTCTCTCTGTTGTTGCTTCATTCCTTCCTCGCTTTCAACAGTTAAATTCAATACATTTCGATGTCCTTATTTTCATCATTCTAATGACATCCTTGAAAAATATAGGACTAGAATTAGACGCAGAAGGCTTTCACTTCTCTTCACGAAGATTGAATGGTTTTGGGTCTGAATAAATAATTGACATAGCCTTCCAACCATCACACGTTCGCTTTTCTTTCAAACTACCCGTTCTATTGGCTGCTGTATTTAACGTTCAGCAAAAAAGAGCTTGCGTCCCTCTTGGAATAGTCTATTGGTATAAGAAATGCAAAAACAAATGTAGTGGCAAGAAACAGTATGTGAACCCTTTGGAATTACCTGGACTTCTGCACGAATTGGTCATAACATTTGATCTTCATCTAAGTCACAACAATAGACAAACACAGTCTGCTTAATAACACACAAACAATTATACATTTCCATGTCTTTATTGAACACACCGTGTAAACATTCACAGTGCAGGGTGGGGAAAGTATGTGAACCCTTGGTTTTAATAACTGGTTGACCCTACTTTGGCAACAATAACCTCAACCAAACGTTTTCTGTAGTTGCAGATCAGACCTGCACAACGGTCAGGAGGAATTTTGGAACATTCCTCTTTACAAAACTATTTCAGTTCAGCAATATTCTTGGGATGTCTGGTGTCAACCGCTCTCTTGAGGTCATGCCACGGCTTCTCAATCTGGTTGAGGTCAGGACTCTGACTGGGCCACTCCAGAAGGCGTATTTTCTTCTGTTGAAGCCATTCTGTTGTTGATTTACTTCTGTGTTTTGGATTGTTGTCCTGTTGCATCACCCAACTTCTGTTGAGCTCCAATTAGCGGACAGAAATCCTTGCATTCTCCTGCAAAATGTCTTGATAAACTTGGGAATACATTTTTCCGAGGATGATAGCAAGCTGTCCAGGCCCTGAGGCAACAAAGCAGCCCCAAACCATGACGCTCCCTCCACCATACTTTACAGTTGGAATGAGGTTTTGATGTTGGTGTGCTGTGCGTTTTTTCTCCACACATAGTGTTGTGTTCCTTCCAAACAACTCAGCTGTAGTTTCATCTGTCCACAGAATATTTTGCCAGTAGCGCTGTGGAACATCCAGATGCTCTTTTGCGAACTTCAGAGGTGCAGCAATGTTTTTTTTGGACAGCAGTGGCTTCTTCCGTGGTGCCCTCCCATGAACACCATTCTTGTTTAGTGTTTTACGAATCGTAGACTCATCAACAGAGATGTTAGCATGTTCCAGAGATTTCTGTAAGTCTTTAGCTGACACTAAGATTCTTCTTAACCTCATTGAGCATTCTGCGCTGTGCTCTTGCAGTCATCTTTGCAGGACGGCCACTCCTAGGGAGAGTAGCAACAGTGCTGAACTTTCTCCATTTATAGACAATTTGTCTTACCGTGGACTGATGAACATCAAGGCTTTTAGAGATACTTTGGTAACCCTTTCCAGCTTTATGCAAGTCAACCATTTTTAGTCTTGGGTCTTCTGAGATCTCTTTTGTTGAGGCATGGTTCACATCAGGCAATGCTTCTTGTGAATAGCAAACTCAATTTTTGTGAGTGTTTTTTATCGTGCAGGGCACCTCTAACCAACATCTCCAATCTCGTCTCAATGATTGTACTCCAGGTTGGCTGACTCCTGACTCCAATTAGCTTTTAGAGAAGTCATTAGCCTAGGGGTTTACATACTTTTTCCAACCTACACTGTGAATGTTTAAACTATGTATTCAATATAGACAAGAAAAATACAATAATTTGTGTGTTATTAGTTTAAGCAGACTGTGTTTGTCTGTTGTTGTGAGTTAGATGAAGATCCGATCTAATTTTATAACCAATTTATGCAGCAATCCAGATAATTCCAAAGGGTTCACATACTGTTTCATGCCACTGTATGTCCAACAAGCTATTCTAGTCTAGCTTTTCCTGCATTGGACTCCAAGAGCTAAGGAGCGTTTTTTAAGGAAAGGCCAGCGAGGCACAGGTGCTTGCATATTGCGCAGAGACAGAGGCTATAAATTAGACACTTCTCATGAATAACCCATCATTATTTAGCTAAATATAATACAAATACTGCATTGAATGTGTTACCTAAAAGAGGTAGGCTAGGAAATCTATATATAGGGTATATATCAATATAGAACATAATTATCTATTTGGATGCAATATGAGTGGAGTTGATGGAGAGCGAGAAAGACTGCGAGAGACTGCTCCCTCGTGCACTGATTTAAAGCAACAATATTCAAGTGAAAGGCTGTTTTAAATTCTGGAGCTGCAATTAAAAACATAATCATCTTTACAATTAAAAAACAATGCCAGATGTAGATGGGTAAATTAGACACGGATTCTGTCTTTATATTAGTGTAAAATAGGCTATACTGCAGCAAATGTAGGCCTACCTATCACAATAAATAAAGTTACCAAGATGAGTTGACCCTGAGCGTTGATTCATCATGCAGAGGCCGTAGCCAGATTTAGGCATTGCATTTCATTTAACAGTTCCATTTCATGCCATGCTGTTGCTATAAATACATTCTTATAATTTGTCTGTAATACCAACATGTTTCAAGCAGACCACCATAGTCCCTGTGCCCAAGAACACTAAGGTAACTTGCCTAAATGACGACTGACCAGTAGCACATCTGTAGCCATGAAACGCTTTGAAAGGCTGGTCATGGCTCACATCAACGCCATTATTCCAGAAACTCTAGACCCACTCCAATTTGCATACCACACCAACAGATCCACAGATGATGCAACCTCTATTGCACTCCACACTGCCCATTCCCACCTGGACAAAAGGAACACCTATGTGAGAATGCTATTCATTGACTACAGCACAGCATTCAACACCATAGTGCCCTCAAAGCTCATCACTAAGCTAAGGACTAAACACCTCCCTCTGCAACTGGATCCTGGACTTCCTGACGGGCCACCCCCAGGTGGTAAGGGTAGGTAACAACACATCCGCCACGCTGATCCTCAACACGGGGGACCCTCAGGGGTGTGTGCTCAGTCCCCTCCTGTACTCTCTGTTCACTCATGAATGCACGGCCAGGCACGACTCCAACACCATCATCAAGTTTGCTGATGACACAACAGTGGTAGGCCTGGTCACTGACAACGATAGGGAGGAGGTGAGAGACCTGACCGTGTGTTGCAAGGACAACAACCTCTCCCTCAATGTGATCAAGACAAAGGAGATGATTGTGGACTACTGGAAAAGGAGGCCCGAACACGCCCCCATTCACATCGATGGGGCTGTAGTGGAACAGGATGAGAGCTTCAAGTTCCTTGGAGTCTACATCAACAACAAACTAACATGGTCCAAGCACAACAAGAAAGTCGTGAAGAGGGCATGATAAAACCTATTCCCACACAGGAGACTGAAAAGATTTGGCATGTGTCCTCAGATCCTCAAAAGGTTTTACAGCTGCACCATCGAGAGCATCCGGACGGGTTGCATCACTGCCTGGTGTGGCAACTGCTCAGCCTCCGACCGCAAGGCACTACAGAGGGTAGTGCGAACAGCCCAGTACATCACCGGGGCCAAGCTTCCTACCATCCAGGACCTCTATACCAGGCAGTGTCAGAGGAAGGCCCTAAAAAATGTCAGAGACTCCAGCCAGCCTACACATAGACGGTTCTCTCTACTACAGCATGGCAAGCACTACCCCCAAGCCTTAAGACTCCTGAACAGCTAATCAAATGGCTACCCAGACTGCATTGTTGGTTAAGGGCTTGTAAGTAAGCATTTCACTGTAAGATCTACACCTGTTGTATTCAGCGCATGTGACAAATACAATTTGATTTGATTTGATTATAATTTACCAGTTTCTCACAGTTATTTATCCCAGTTATTTATCCTGGGAAAAGGCAGTGGTTTTGAGTGGTAAATTCCAGTAAATCTTGGTAACCAGGTTGCCACTATTCAACCCTAATAAGAACTGAAAGACAAATGATACAAGTAGTAAAAACAGCTCATGCAGTTTGTGGCCATCAAGCGTGCACGTTACCTAAATTGTGGCTGAAGCTTCAATGAGCTGTGAAATGAATTGTCATTGGAGAAAAAAAGTATTAGTTTGAAAATTATTGCACTTTATTAGTCAATTCACCCATATTTAGGAACAGAACATATTCTAATATAATTATTTTATGCCCTAATGAACGAAAAATCTAATATGGGCTGAAACCTAAGGTCTAATGAATTTGCAGTTTCGCTGAAAATCATGCATTGATGTCAATAGGAGATTTATGTGAAAGTTTTAGCTGGAAGTACAGTTCTCAAGTTAGGATTCAGCCATAATTGAATAAAATAACATAGTCTAGTCATAGTTATTTAACCTGAAACTTTAAACTGTAACACTAACCAACACACTCTGGGATTCAATAATGAGATAGCTAAACATGCATGAGATTGAATGCATAGAAATTACAGTGAAGTTTATGATTTCAGCCGATCTGCTGAGTGGAAGGCATTAACTACAGATTCATACATCCATGGCTCTGCTAGCCATAGCTCTGCTATTCATTCATATCCATATTGCGATTCTATTCAATTAGCTGATGAAATAGGCATGCACATATTTATGACCATTCTTACAAATCATTTTTGCAGTTCTGTTATACTGTATCTACCGGTTTACACTTCATATTAAGTTGCTGTAACTGTACGGTAACCCTGTTATTATACTAGCATCAACATTGTACTAACATGTTATCACAACAATGCCTCTGATGGTGTGTGCCCCATTAAATCCTCATCCTGACAATGACAAACTGTTCCAAACACGTATGAGGCCTAAGATGTGCATATCCAATGGAACTTTTCCAGGTGCTGAATTGACTGAACAGTTCAAGAAAACTGAATTCCTTTAACTGTACACAAAGTGCTCCTCTACACTTTTACAACCCGAGTGTGTCATCCCTAAATGTACCAAGATTAAATGTACAACATAGAGAATGTAGTATAAATATATGAATACAAGTTCAAAGATAACTGGTAAGAAATACTGATGAGTTATTCCACCGTTACCTCTATGTCAAGCTCTGGTTGAAGAATGACTGGACACTGAGGACTGGGCTTCAACATGTCTGGCACTGGCTTAGTCACCGGTTCATCTTCAAAAACAAAGGTCAACAGTTAATCACACTACCCATTATTCTAAATGTACACTTTCATATAAAAC